>NW_025110685.1:916336-1032302 GCF_011392965.1 Frieseomelitta varia
AGAAAAGAAAAAAAAAAAAAAAAAGAAAGGAAAAGAAAAAAAGAAATGCACGTCATCCAGGAGGAACAGACAGCAAGCGTAAAACAACGGGGCCGCGTTTATCCGCTTATCCGCGTAATTCTTTTCGCGGTCCGGCCGGATGCTTGCGGAGGAATTCGCGAGCTGTGGCCAGTAGGTGTGGCCATAGGTGTAACATATTTATGTTGTGAACCGGCCGAGTGCGGGCAATAAATAGCGAGCGCACGACCGGCCACGGGGCCAGCAGGGACTGCGAGGTTGTGCGGGAGGGAGGGAGGGAGGGATATGGAGAGGCGGAGGGCAGGTACGAAGCGTAGGGGGTAGTTCGTTGAGGCGCGGGGTTAGAACGATTACGCTTTCCAAACCCCTGGTCGTTCGACCGAGTCACTGGCACCGCCACTGGCACCACCATCGGCACCACCACCGTATCTACCCCCGCGTCGCCCACACGCATCCCCCGTCCACCTTCTATCACCATCTATCTTTCTCTCTTTCTTTCTCCCAGCCCCGTATCTCTCGCGTTCCGTCCCTGCGTGTATCCCTACCCAGTCCCTTCGTTCACTCACCTTCACGTCCTACCCCCTGTCCCGTCCACACCAGAGGCTGTACGCCGGCCGAACAATCCTATTCGTTTGTTTCCAGCCCGTATGCACGCATATACGGAGGCATGCAATTTCGGTGTTAGGAATGCGCGAACGAGCGCATCCCAGACAATGTTTGCGTTGGACGGAGGACCAGGCGCGCCTTCTTTGGAAAATGCCATCGCGGAACGCGGACGCTCTCGGACGACCATAGGGGTGGTTGTATTACTCATTGCGCTGTTTGGACGCTTCCAACCCTATCCGAACACAGTTGTCGCTTCTCTCGTTCGTTGTCGTGTAACGTTATGCTTTTAGGGTTCGTGGACTCCCGATGTCGATGATTTCGAGACAGATTGGATCGGTAGATCGTTGTTGTTCAGAAAGATCTAGTAATTCTTTTCAACTACTTCTCTTCGTTCCTTTAGAAACAGTGTTTCACTAGACGTTAAATTCATTGTCTTAGCATGTTTGTCGTTGAATCTGTTATTAGTCGACACTAGACTACGGAGTTTCGTGGAAATCTCTATTTCTGAACTACTTGAAAATACTTGGTAAAGCGTGGGAGTTAGGCGGAGGTGCACTTTACCTGTTAAATATCGCAACAGGTATTTTGCCCCATTTAGCAATTTCTGTTATACATACATCGCGTTTATTCCGGATATTTTCGTACTGTACGTAAATATTCGCATCCCGCAAGTCCTACTGACAGCAAAAGGTTTAGAAACTCGAGATACGAGGATCTTATCTCATATCACGATCGAGCAGAACGAAGTAAGACTTGTAGACAAATACATACGTAGTGATAACACGATGATCGGGTGATCGGAGAGAGACAGAAACGCAACCGCGTGCACAGACACGCGCGAAAGCACGCGTACGCGGCTTCGAGTCACGGCTATGCGAGCCATCTTAGGAAGCGAGCACCCCTCGGCATTCGAGCGATCTCGACCGATCGAGAATCGAAGGATAACAGGAACGCGGAGCGCCGAGTGGCCGCGTGTGCGTCGGCTGTCCGGCAATCCTAATGATGCATATCTCTCCTCGGCCCGTTATGTCTTGAATGTCACGACGATGCGATATCTGGCGGACCGGTATCGGTCGGCGAGGCCGTTGCCGGGCAGTCGGCGGGGGAGGGAATTGAACAACGGGAGAAGCACGAAAGCTAGCCGGAATCGGGGGTGGTGTATGGTCGCAATGAGGTTGAGAGCTTGCGGCCGGATGCCAGTCTAACCATGTCTAGCGTACGTTTACTTGCAAGCTTGCCAGACGCTCGTACGCATCGCCAGCATCCGAGCAATGCGGCACAAGAGTCCGCGTCGTCGCTGACGATGCGCTTCAAGATGCACTCTCTCTCTCTCGCTCTCTATTCCTCGAGAAGCATGCTTCTGCTTCGAGGATTGGCCTGATTCGTCGTACGCCTGATCTCCACGAGGCGACGTCTCAGCGTGAAACGTGACTTGGCGTACGTAGAGAAGGAATCACGCTGACGGAAAGAACGTCAGAAGCTCTTAGGTTGTGCTTTTTCAATTAATGTCCTGAACGTTGGCTTTAGCGAAGGAACGATGAGTGATTGGAGAATAAGAACAAGATGCTTTTAGACTGTTCTTGATACTGACGTACATCGTATTTAGCGGAGAAGGGATAATACTGAGAAAATTAAAAAGTTAAAAGATTTCTTAAGAGATGCGTCTTCATCAAGTATTCCTAGTTTTTCTATTTTTAAGATACTAGTAATAGATTATGGTAATACTGTCTCATATTTGGGAAATATTTTTTAAAAGTTTCTTGAAATGTCTTTATTACTCAATTCCTTGTAGAGCACGTTTTATTTAGTATTGATCTATTAGGTGGTAGTTGTTGAGCAAGTATTCGATATTCGATAGAGAATATTACCCTCGTTGTTGAAATATGTCAAGCGTTAAATGGTGAATATTCTTTAAATTTTCGCTCTCTACCTCTATAAAAGTTATTCACTCGCGCGAAAGATAACAAAGGGAAACGCAGCGTCGCCATTCCTTCACCTTTGAACGCGTCAATTCCTTTCACAGAGGAGGCGTGGCTCGCCGACACTGCGCTCGATGAAACAGGAAAAAAAAAAAAAGGAAAAATGACGAAAAACGCAAATTCCATTTATCATACAAACGCGGGCGCGGGCGCACGCAAATGAATTTTTTAAGTGTCCTTTTCGCGAGGACACGCGCGTATTTCGACGCTTTGGCTGCGTTAACCCGGCGAGATTCGAGGACGCGCGATGGGTAATAGGCGGCCGCGAATGAAATTTCCAGCGCCCCCTGCGCCGGCCACCCTTGTGTGTCGCGCACCGGCACACCGGTGTGTGTGCGTACACCTCGCGCATTCCGCAGCGAGATTGCGCAAAAATCGGGCAAAACAAACGCAACTAATTTAACTGCTTTCGAACAATTAATCCGAAGCATTTAATTTAATTGCGCCGCAGCCCGTCGAGACCGGGCGGCAGCGTCAGTTGAAACAACAACCGATGCGAGACCCAGCCGGAATTTTCGGCTCGTCGCGCTTGACTCGAATTCTTTCGTATGCAAACAACCGAAAAAAAAATATACATATATATATATATATATATATATATATATATATATACGTATACACACGCGCGAAATCAAACTACGATCCATGCACGTCGAAAGATGAAAATCAAATATCGAATCCGGCCAGCTGGAGGAAATTGCGCAAGCGATGCACTCTTACGAAATTGAACTTTGAAAATACGTAGGGCGAATATTATTGTAACGAGAAAGGGAGAGAGAGAGAGAGAGAGAGAGAAATTGAAGGTAGTTTTCCAATGGAAGAAGACGGAGAATCATGTACTGTAAACGTTTAGGGCAGAGGGGAGGTGGAAAACGAGCGAGTGGGTAGATGTAATTAATAGCAAACCCGTATAAATCAGAGACAGGCTGGATGCACGTTGGTATGCGCGGTTCCCGATGCGGGATTATGCCCAGAGGGGCGGTTACCCCACGACCCGCTAATTTTTCAAACGGCCGCCATAATGGTCCCGGCTAATTACTGATTTTTATCTCCGCGAGTCGGTACTGTGAGAAAGAGTCGTTGGACCATGAGGAGAGGGACAAAGAGAATGAAAAAAGAAATGAGCGAAAGAGACGAACGCAGAGACCGAGGGATAGAGCGGATACGGAAGAAGAATTGGATTCGGGTCAATGCTCGCTTTTGTATCGCGATTTTAAACAACTGAGAAATTTCCCCGTGACAAAAACGTGCTACTCAGGGTAACGATCGAGACATATTTTTAACATCGTAACGATCGTTTCTTTAAATCAGCGAATTCAGCGTTAAAAGTATAAGAAAATAAGATAGAAGTATTGAAGACATACGTTTAAATTATTGTAATGTAATGAAAACGAATCGTCCATCACATGACGCCGCAAAAACGTGACCAATTGCTGGCACAAAATGTCAATCAGAAATAAATCTTTCTTTCAACAACGTTACGATGTTCTCTCGTGAAATAACCGACACCTAACGCAATGTTCAAACTCAGAGCCCAGCGAATAGTTTCGAAGCTCGTGGCGTTAATACTTCCAATTGCTATTAGGTGGATCCGCTGTACGGAAACTTACCGAATTCACTGGAGGATTGTTGTTCACGTGTACGGGACGTTTCAAGTTACATACCGGTCGCGTATTTTGCGCGGGTGAATACGGCTAACTATCCCCAAACACCTATGTACTTAACGTAACCCATGTAAGCTCACGCTAGAACAAATTTATCCCCCCCCTCCCCCCTCCCTCCCATCTACCCCTCTGAAACCCCGGAGACGGGCCGCGTCTCACCCGACCATCCACTTCCAGTTCCTTCTCACCCCTCTAATTCTCCCACGGAACACCGATGTTATGAAGTTGTGTTGAACTTTTCGCGAGCATAGTTTGCGGAACACCCTCGGGTGACTGCGAGGCTTACCTTGGCTCGTGACATATATCTACGCGTAGTTCTAACAAACTGTCGGCGAAATTAAGGGCGGGCCGGGCCAGAGCCAAGGGGAGTGCAACGAAATTTGCGGAAGAACGCGCGAGCCGCGCGCGTGCCTCTTTTTCGATTTCGACCACGTCCCTCTGGAAAAGTCTGCAATTTCGTATCAGCTACCTGTTGCCCGGCCACCACGTCAATCGACGTGTCAATGCGATAATTTTGCTTGAAATTCGCGACATTCGACGTGTTTGTCTCGTCTTGCAAAATTGTGTTATTAAGCTCCATTTCGAGCGTATATATCTTTACAATGGAATGAACCTTCGTTTTTTTTTTTTCCAGATATCGAGCAATTATTCGTTTCAAAGATATCAAAAATTTAACTGACGATTATAGTAGAGGTCGTTTGGTTCCTCTTTGGAGATATCAGGTATCTCATCTAGAGCAAAATTGCTAGGTTCAAGTTACAGAATTTCTTCCGTAATTTAGCGGTAGAAGTAGAGCTTGCCGGATTTCTCTTCCAAGCACAAGCGCAAGACGAGGCTTCTTTTCCGAGCGGAAGTGCGCGTACGTGTCGCGTATGCAGCCGAAACAACGCACGCGTTAGGAATTCTCGGCACGGCAGTCGGAGCCAACAGGCCCGGTAGAAACTTACGGGCCAACTTTGTGAGGGGGGAGGCGGGAGTGGGTTGGGGGGGGGGAGAGGGAAGTAACAGCATTACAACGTTATTAGATTTACCGCAAGCACCTACCCCCGAGGCACTCCTGCACATTACACACATAGCCGTTCTGAAGTATAAGTAACCCTAAAGCAGGCAGAGCTAAAGCTCGGCTCGTGCTCCCGGTGCCTTGGTACGTTAAATTATGCGCGTGTGCCTTCCAGGTACGAATGAGAGGCATTCCTTCGTACTCTCTGTCCCTTTGTTATTACCCCCTTTCGATCCCGTATTCGAAATTTCAATTGCGAATTTTCGAAGAAGGGACAACGTCAGAAGCGTTGAATTATTGAACGCGAAAGGTGGGAAAGGAGAGAGAAAGAGAGAAAAGAAGGACAGAAAGAAATAGAAAGCAAGCTCTGGCGGAGATAAAACGGGCGAACCCGGGCGATAGAACGAGGAAGAGAGAGCGGTAGAAATTTCGGTGCGAGTAGCTATTGAGTAGCTACCCTTAAGATAAGGGTGGCTTCACCCCGTCCCTCATACGTTTCCGCTATCTGACGCTAAACGGCACCGCTGCTCGTGGCCTTCCACGTAAAAGGGATGGCCCTGGCAGGATGGTTCTACATAATACGCCGGCACATTACTGTCGAAACCCCATTAGATAAGCGGAATTTAGAACGGCGAGACAGGATTTTTGTACGGGCGACGTACGTGAAAAATCACCCGGGACGGCCGGGCTTCGCCGCGGATATTTCTCTTCTCGTTTTTTGCGTCTGGAGTACGTTTCGAACGTGGCTTCTCCTTTTAATCATCCTGCCTCTTCCACCTCTTCTTCCCGTTTCTATTTATCTGCGTTCCCGTGACGTTGCTCGATCGTCGTAAAAAACAGAAACGACGGGCCAAACGTCTGGGAACAGGACGTTCCCAAACAATTCCGCGAGCAAAATTGAAAATCGATCACCGCCCGCGCGACACGTTTAAAACGGCGAATGCTTCTTCACGGCGGGGCATTCGATCTGTTATCGCGGCGAAGTGACATCAGCGAAACTGATTTCAAAAGCGGGAAGATGGGATCCGCGCAACAAAAGCCTTTACACGTCTCGCCCTCCCCCTCCTACCGGCTCATTTAAGGCTAACTGTCCACAACGGGGGTGCAAACTACCCTTATCTGCGGACGTTTATGCCCACGCCTTATCTAGCAACCCCGGACTGCTTCGTGCTTGCTAACAACTAGGTATTCTCTCTTCCAAGCCAATCTCCTTCCACGAACAAAACGACCTTAAGTTTCCCCGTCTCCCTTGCACCGACGGCTATCCCATGCTTTGTCATTTGTTTCTCGCCTTCTCTCCTCTCGTGCTCCACTTTGCTCCGGGTTTATTTCAATTTCCGCCCGAGTGGTATTTTTAAAATGCCAGTAGCGAAACTGATTTCAAACGCAACTTCTCTTCGGATATTCATGCCGTAGAAATAGCAGCGAGGTTATTTATTCAACTGAAATTGAAATTGAATTATTTGTTAAGTGACAGTTGAAGATTTACGATACAAAACGATGGCAGCGTTCTGTAATTTTCAACAGGACAGAGAGTAATATTTCTGCGAGACTATTACTCGCACCCCGAGACGTCGAGATTCTCGCGGCTTTACTTTGATAAAAATTGATTCCGAAACAGTGTTTAATGGTGTTATTGAAATTAAACTTTGAAGGGATGATCCTTTTCGTATATAAATCTAAGGTGCGGCGCGCGGAAGAGAGGTTGGGAAACAATAGCGCAATTTGCTTCGGCGCAAAGCCACAAGAGAAGAACGGAGAAGGTGGCGATACGGAAAATCGGAAGGTACGACATTCCTTATCTGGCAAGTTCCCTTAGTCGGGTTGCTGGCGGAAGAACGGTCGTCGAGAAACTGAGGGTCGCTGGCCGGAGGATGTTGCGGTGAAAACAAAGACGTTACTCGCCCCCTATCTGCGGCTGTAAAATAACCGGCGAACGAGAGGAAAACAGCTCGGGGTAATAAATGAGATAAGCTCTCGGATAGATTCTTGCAGCGGTAGAAGACATTATCGATACGTTCTGCCGATCGAACGAATTTCTTTCTTTCTTCTATCGGTTTCCATCCGATCATCCCCCTCCCCTCCCTTACCCACCTTTCGTTTTTTTCTGTCGTCTACCATCGCTAGAATATGGGTTGAACAAAAAAAAAAAAAACGCCAACATAAAAAAAAAATTTCAACTCTGCAAGTTTCCTAGNTTTTTTTTTTTTTTTTTTTTTTTTTTTTTGTTATCATAGGGGAACATACAGGGGAAAAATTGGAATACACGAACGGAGCTCAATTCGTGGAAAATAAAAACACGTTGTTCCCAGCTGGTGCTCGTTCCTCGCGTCCCGGGGAATATTACAAACAACCGGCCGATTTTCCGCTGATTTTCCTGACTGAAACGCGCGTAGCCGCGTATTGGTATATCGAACTAATTGGAAGTCTTAATAGCACTCGACGTAATAACGCTGTCGGTATCCGGGCGTGTGCATCATATCGATTGGAATCTACAACGGACCCCTCTTGTTTCCAGCCCGCTCTTCCGTGCACTCGATCTACCTCCGTCGACCGGTAGCGAATCAACAAACGGGACTGATTTGATTTCATTCGTTAATTCCGAGCGACTTCGTTCGCTTCGATTTAAGTTCATGCGTACTTGAACGCGTTTTGCGGCTGCGGGGTCGTTCGCTGTGACTTGGCAGCCGCAGAACGCGATGTCGCGCGTGACACCGGCGGCCAATTTCGCCCTCAGCCAGGACGCGATTGTCAAGGATATTTTCACCAAGCTCGACGACTCTAAATGCCCGCCGATTAACCATCCGGTAATGTTTCCGATATTTCTGAAAGATTTAATAAATGAATTCAGCAAATACGAAAATATCTCGCCCAACTAGAGGCTACATTTCCCGTTTGAGTATCAATCTGATAAAAACGGAATATACATACATTTTCCGTTTCGGTGGAAATAGAATCTCGCTCTCGCGGCTCGTCACCTCCGCGATTTAATTAATCATACCGCGCATTGATTTTTAACATTATCCCCCGGGTCACGACGAAAATAATTGCTCGAAAGTTGTGACTGACTCGGGGGATTTTCTCAACACGGGCGAGAAACGATATCGCAGACAAAATTTCTCTGGCAGTCGATAGTCGGCCGACGAAAGAAAACTACGCAGACACCGCGCGCAAGGGGAAAAGGCACGTCTATTGACATCGCGTAACCGTGCCGTGATTTAATATAAACTGCACAAAGCTCCACCTTTGATAGTCAGATATGAAATACTCCAGTCCAGCGAGGAGTGTCCCTTCGAAGACATCCTCCACTCTGCTGGAGGGTGCGTTCGAGCGTCTCGTCCGACTGCATCAAGCGATGATATCTCCCTCTCCTACCACTCGTCTGTCTCGAGGTCGAATATTCCCGTAGAGAGAGCCTCCAGTCTCAAAGACGAACGTGGAATGCAGACAAATGTCACATGTCTAAATTCCTTTTGAACGTTCACACTCGATAGAATGCGAATCGCGTATCGTAGCGAATGGCAGGACAGTCAATTAGAAAAAAAGATGCTCGAGAGAAGGTGTGAAAAATTCTGAGATATAAAACGATCGAGACTGAAAAGTAATACAGTTCGCTATTATCCAGTTTCCTACCTCCATCTCTATTTTATCTTACTGAACAATTGACATTTATAATTTTGTGCTGTGCAAAAATTTCAACATCCAATGTACGATGCTTTTCTACCGAAAAACCTTGTATATCAATTCAAAACGACTCGAAACCTCCAATCGGTGATAGAGCTAAGTGGAAAGGTATACTGGTTTCTTTGCCAGCGGAGAGAAAGTTAAAACACACAACGGATTCAAGAAGAAACCGCTTTTCCCGCACAGACTCTATGTGCCGTACGCGTAATAGCCGCTTCACCGGCAGACTTTGATCCTTTATTACATTTTTACAAGCGATTACATTGGCCAGCCGCTGGCGATCCTTCGGGGCGACCTTATTTTCCACGGCTGAGGACGATCCACGGACGATCGTTCGGCATGACCTGCCACCCCTGCCACCACCGCCCCCCCCCTCCCCACCTCTCCCTGCCACTGCCTCGCCCACCCCTCCGTAACGAAGTTCTGACGAAGGAAGATATTGTTCTTGTTTGTAGCGAAGTTAACTCGAGTTCCGACTCAACCGTGGGCTCACTCGCCCCTAATTAGGTTTAAGGGATTATAGAATTGCCAGGCAAAGTCGATTACGAGATTGGAACGGCGGACGCAGAGCGCCGGAAGGGCGGACGACGAAGAAGTAGCCGGAGAGTTTTCAAGACGCGAAGCCTCTGCAAGGCCGGAATTTATCGGATTTCGCGAAACGCGGCAAGGCTAGCTTTTCACAGAGTGGAGGGAGAGGAGGGGGGGGGGGGTGCAAAATATAATCAAAGGCTTGAGCAACTTTCTCGTCTATTTCATCCTTGAATACCGCTAAATAAGGAGGAAATTATTCCATTTTCTCTCTTCCTCCTTGCTCTTGTAACCCTGGTGGTTGAAAAGTAATTTGCAAAAGACTTGCGCAAAATCAGTGTAAAATTTCCAGCATTTGGAATCCTCTCGATAGACCGAGGGGCCGATCGAGGCTCGCACTGCCTCGACGAGTTCAAAGCGACCGGGAACTTTTTCATCGAGAAATCAGAACGCAGGTAAGGGATTAGGAGCGGAGGTTGGTGAAGCGAGCCGGCCGACCTCTAATTGATAGCCGTCAAAGTGGTTAACGGGAAATCATAGGTTCCGCGCGCGAGAGAGAGAGAGAGAGAGAGAGAGAGATGAGCGTGTGACGAGCAGGGAGCAGAAGGTCGCGGAAGGCGCCGTTGACGGATCAGCCGGTGCTCTGCCACTGGAAATACAGGGGTGGGTTGCGGAGGTGGGGACGCATAGAAAGAGAGAGAAAGAGAATGTGTGTGTATGAGAAAGAGAGAGGAGGGGCCAGGCAAAGAGAAAGGGACGAGAGTTAGCAATTTTAAACAGTCTCCGGCGACTCGATCCTCCGGCATAGCGGAGTCCGGCTAGTGAGGCTGGGCGTGCAATGATTGATGCCAGGCCGACCGGTATGGAGGGGTGAAAGTGAGGAAGGCTAGAGGATCGGTCCTACGGCCTGGGGAAATTTAATTAACGTAAATGCCGCCGCCACGGCCGGCGTTACACGCCGTGTGTGGCAATCGCTCATATGCAACTGCCCCCTACCCCCAACGATCGTCCCTCTCTCTACCTTCAAACTCATCCCACGCGAAGCCTCTCCTTCTCTCGTCCACCGACCATCCTACTGTTCACCCTCTCGCGATTCTCTCCCCTTCTCTCTCTCTCTCTCTCTCTCTCTCTCTCTGTTTCTCTTTCTCTTTCTCTTCCTCTCGATCTCCTCTCTTTCTCCGTCCCATCGTCGACGTGAACACCGCTCGCGCGTTCAAACCTTTCCCCAAGCATATCGGCGCACGTTGCCGCGCGCGTCGGCCTGATCGGCCAGCTGGGGGTTATTAAACGTTGCGAACACAACGGGGTAAGGGGCTTCGATTGCCGGCCGATTGATGGATCTTGGATCCTCGTATTGCCACGATCGACCAGATATCCGCGATCTCGTGGACCGAGATAAGTGAACGGGTTAACGTTCTGGAAGCAGTTCGCCACCGCCGAACGACCGTGTATCTTTGGTCTATTTGTTTGCCTTGGTTTATTGCGTTTTGTCGAGGAAGATTCGAAACGCGTGAAACGAGAAACGTTTCTAATACCGATATCGAGAGATCAACGGTCTGAAACAAATAAAACGAGAAGGGACGAACGAGAAATCGATCGGACGAAAACGTACGTACATATGTACGTACGAGTCCAAGATCGAAGAACAGTCCCCTCCGGTGGTAATTGTCAAACGGCATTTTGCCGGGCTCTGTACGCACAAGTACCGCTATAGGTAACGGCTGCTACAGCGCGGAAACGCGCGGCGCAGCGTGGCCACGGAGGGTGAAAGAGGGTGGCCTGGCTCCCGAGGTCGAGATGGATCGCGGAGAGTGAGGTGGGACGCGGGGAGCGCGTAATGGCCGCGGCACGTGGTGCGTGCCCCCCATTAAACCGATCGCACTCCCGGATTGATTTTCAGCCTTTCGGCATTTGATGCGAACAAACTTCGTTGCCGGTGTAATCGAATCGCCGCGGACGTCCGCCTGACTCGAACGCAAATTAACCGGTCGCGCGAGGTTACCCGCTGGTGTTCGGCAAGTCCACGGCGTAGGGTCACCGCCGTGGACAACTGTAAAGAAGGAACTCCGAATCGGACGGTATCGCGGCACCGATACCGAGAACGCGCGCTTAACACGATGATCTGATTATTCTCGCTGGTTGCCGGCTGATTCTTTGACAATTACCAGCGGCTCGTTCGGTCCGTTGAACTGGTTTTTCGATCGAGTCCACTCGAATCCGATTCCCCGGCAGTGCTTCCTATCGTAACTTCGTTACGGGTATTTTATTCCCAACGATTTAATAGGTTTACGATTTTTGAAGGTAGACGCGCGGCGATTGACGAGGAGGAAGACGGTTGGTTAGGGCGACGGTCGGGCCACGGTTCGACGATCGTCGAATCGGATGGACCGGCCGATTCAAAGGGGCGAACGAGTCCGGGACGAGGAAAGTGCAACGTGGCAGCGTGCGAGCAAGCAGCAGAATGCATTCGTGCGGTCTGCGGCCCGTAACTGCTAATTAGCGCATACAGGTCTGTATGGCAGGCTCGAGGGTCGGACGGCTGCCGGTGCAGGCTACGCAATGCGCCCCTTTATTAAATACCATCGAAATTAAAATTATAATTGCATTCGCTAACCCCCCTGTACTCACTCAACAGCGCGCACCGTGCGCGCGCGGTACTTCTTTGCGCGGTCGTTCCCCTCTGCCACTGCCACTAACTAGGGGCCCCTCTTCGCCCCCCTTATCGACGAGGATTCGAGGAGAATTAAAACTAGGGAAAGATCGCTCGAACCAAAGGGGAGAAGGACACTGATTTCCGTATTGAAAAAGAAGTACCTATGGCAAATAGGTTCGTTCCGTTGGAACACAAAGGAGATGACGTGAAAATCGTCGATTATGAGCAGGCGATCGATCCCTTTTGTTAAAGATTAATTTGGCCGGGCGAACACGCGCAACCAGGCACGCGAGTATCAATGCGTGTTACGTAGACGCGTTAATACCGGTGGCACGGCTATGAAACGGTTCTCGAAAGCGTCGATAGTAACGAGTAGTAATGGCACGCTCGACCGTTAGATATTCTAATTAAGGGTAACAGGAGCCGGTACTTCGGCAGCTGAGTAAGGCATATGCCGATGAGATTGTAGGTGGAAACGATGCTGAGGCCAGAAACGGGCAGAGGTAGAGGCAGCTAGGTAGGTTGTATAGCCCCTGTCAGCCACTGTGCCACTGACGGCTCGCTAATTGCTCGACCAACCTCTAATCCTCCGAGCCGCCCCTGCCACCGCGTTCTACCACCCTTCAAATCCAAATCCATCCCTTCGTAACGGCCGATACTCTCCGGTCCTTTCAGAATTGCCAGCATACATTCGAGCATCGTGTGTATGATAACGAAATTTCTCGGCGAACGACCGGAATAACTCCGCACACGCACAACTCCGATCGAGATTTCTCATCGATCCCTCCGTGCGCAACACCGCGCGAATAGAAACCACCCCCACCTGGCCCACCCCTGGCAGCCCCTCTCGTCGGGGATCCGCGTTTCTCTCGTTTCAGTAGGTGGTCCACTAGAATTCGAAATTGCCTCGTCTATCCGGCGCTCGGTAGCTGTATCAATGCGATCCCAATAAAAGGGAGAAAATTCCATTTAGGATCGTTTGAATTGTTTTGTGGTCGCGCCGGTTTCCCCTCCTCCCCCAACCCCTCCCCTCCCCCCTCGTTATCGATTCGATTTCACGTCGACGCTTCGAATCAACGTCTTCGTCGACCGTGCACGTAATTGATCGCGCCCAGTGCGAGGATAATAAGCATATAAAGAACGACAGTGAGAGAAAGGGTGAAGGTAGAGCTTGGTCACGGTCGGCAAATGAAAAAAAATTGTAACGGAGAACGTGACACACGCTCACCTATGTGAAATCGATGGTCGTGACCACGCGAACGAATGGGCGAGTAAGCGAACGAGCGTATCAAGGGTTGGCACGGTCGCGAATTAATCGAGCATATAATCGATGTGCGCCTGTCGATATATATATATATATATGTATGTATATGGAAGCCATCCGCCTGGTCACCCTCGTGAACTCAGGCCCCTCTATCGTTAGTCAACAGTGCACGCGGTAACGCTAATTTCTGTAACGGACGTGTCCTGCCGCTTCGTCAAAAAACCCTCCGATAATTCCGACCTGTTCTAAATTCGCCGCGATGTCTCGCGTTAAGCAATCGGCAAATTAACGGCGACGAGTATTTCACGGAGAAACTTTGTCCGCAAAATTTTGTCAAAATATCTCGATCTATTGAAAATTTTGTTCGCATCGACCTAGATGCTTATCAACTTGACACGATTCATATTTTATTCAATCACTTCTTGCACGCGGTTATTCTCGCGCGCAGTTTATGAATAGCCAGAAGTTCGACAATTGGGTCGTGCGGAGCATCGGGGGCAATCGGCTGGATTCCAATAACAGGTACAGATCGCTGGGCATTCAGGATCGATGGAGAACGGGTACGCGGCCAGTTGAAATTAAGAGGATCGAATGACATTGTCGCAATATCAGGCCGCATCTCCGCAGGCCACGGACGAGGAACTCCGGCCGGACAGCTGGCACGATAGCGCGATCGTAGTCGCAAATTTATATCTGATTTTCCGGCGGGACAGAAATCAGGGGAACGGCGCAAAATTGATCTGCCTTCTGATTTATTACCGCGAACTAATAAAGCCAATATCGAGCGTGGCCCGCGGCGTTCTACAGGAACACGAGCGATAGGTAGCCCGTATCGTGGCATCCGCGCTACCGCGACTAGTTCAAATCCATACTTTACAAAAGCCAGGCAGCCCCCGTGATCTCGATGTCGCGTCAACGTTCGCCATTCGTGTGTGGCAGCCGCGACGATCAGCCACGATACTGCGACCGATAAACGCATCGAATCACGGATTAGTGGCTGCCGCGAATCCAACGATTCCCTTCTCTCTCTCTCTCTCTCTCTCTCTCTCTCTCTCTCTCTCTCTCTGTATTTTTTCTTTTTTTTTTTCATTCAGCGAGGCAGACAAAGTTTGAAAATTCAGAAATCCTCGGCTGATCCGTCTACTCTCAGTTCCGTTGCCTCGGTATCGACGGTGGACGCGTTTAATTCGTGCAATATTTTATTTCGAATCGCTGGCGGCCGCGGGATCGAATATCAATAACTTTTCGGCCGGCACAGCTGCGCGCACGTTTCCGAACGTTGTCCCGGCCGTACCGTCGCGTAATTTCATTCTGCCATCGGTGGAAAATAGTTTCGTTATCATGGCCATACAATTCCATTGTGTCTTCGCGTATTCGCGCGTTCACGGACGAAAATTTATATTTTTTGTTCACGCGCCGGTCGACGAGGATTCGCGAGTGACGCGCGCGACCGATTCCCTGACAAACGACGGCCGAGTCGTTCCACTCCATCCGCGCGCTAATAAAAACCAGCCATCCTGTTAATTTTCACTTATGAGATTTCCGCGCCACCCCCCGATGATTGAACGGCTCGATGGATTTTTCGCGCGTTTCGATCCACCCCGGTTGTTATTTTTTACAACCGCTGCGCGGCCACCGTACCAATGGAAACTGCATACACGCGCGCTATGTATCGGATTTGGCCGGCATCAGTGCATCCGCGACTCGTAGAGGTTCGCCGATAATATTGAACGATGAATATTCTCCGTTGGCGCCGGTCGATTCGATTCTTCCCTGCTTTCGCAGGTATTGATCGTCGCGTCGCAACGATTTAAATCTCTAGCGACAGCCAATACGATCTTGGCGGGCGAGACGACCGTGCACAACCCCCCGACGCGAGCTTAGCAGAGTGACTGGAATTAAAAATGCAATCGGTAAACGAGCTCGTCCAGACGTCCCCGACTGCACGAAGATAAAGGGAAATTAGTAACCAACGTGATTGGTAGGATCGTACGGGGATCTTTGAAGCATTTGTCAAGTCCCCTGGATAAAGTCGCGAGCGAGTGGCTCCTTTCGCGCGAAACGCGTCCACTGCTACATTCGTTGCGTATTACCTGTTCGAAGCTTGAAAAAATTTCCGTGAGCATCGGAGAAGGAAGCAGAGATTCAACGTCGAATAACGTAGATTCGTTATACTGATAAAAGACAAAATTTCCAATTTCGCAGAGGAACTTTTGAACTGCAGAGTGCTTACATTTGAAAGTGGAGATTTCATACGTTACGAATCGAATCCCAGGAAGGATCGAGCGAAACTAGTCTGGGAACGGAAGGGAAACGGGCGAATACACAGGGAAGGACAATTGCAATCGATAGAAAGCGAGATCGCGGGTGAAGAGTTGGAAGAGATCAGGGGTGAGAGGAAGGAAACGCTCGAAGGGATTTCAGACGCCGTTTAAATCAGCACACCGGACCTTCCCCCCTCCCCTCCTCCTTCTCCCTGTATATTATATTTCTCCGTTCCATTTGCGCAGAAACGTAAAATTAATTAAACAGCTGATACGTACGTCACGCCAGCGGCAGAGAACCACCTCGTGCAGCCTGTGCCCGGAGGCAGGGGCACACGCCGGCAAAACAAACACATCCCCTCTTGAAAATCGGCTCTGCCGGCTCAGGCCGGCCGCCGGTAGATTTTCAATTTACGCCGGGCGCGCTCTAAGGGGATGTAAAAACGCGTTGCTCGCTCCGGTGCGTTCTGCTCCGTCGCGCGGAATACGTCAGCGTGCATACCTGTCAACGTATGGCTCGACGATAAGGAGAAGCCGGCTGTCGGCGTGCAACAAAGTAAAAATCGATTCGGTCAAACGGACGGGTTAATCGAATCTGGCAAGTTCTGACTAACCGTCGAATTCGACGTTCCACTGTGGAAAGGCACCGGAGCGCGATCAGAACTACCCCCTCTCTTTCTCTCTCTCTCTCTCTCTCTCGAATGTAACCGTTGATGTACGCTCATGCTCACGGTAGAGTTAATCGAAATAATCTGATTGATTTTTCGTGCAGTTAACAACCTTCGATTATCGAATTTCACTTTTCTTTTTTTTTTTTTTTAATAAGAACGGTGTTGATAATTTCTGTTTTCTTATCCGACTTTACACGTGTAATTTTCAAAATTATTCTCAATCTTCTTCTTTCGAAAACAGGGAATATGATGTGATAATAAGACAATATTTATAACGAAATTGAAGTCGAACGAATTATTTAATAGTAAGAGTACTATGAGTTTGTGACATAATAATTCAATTACTGTGTAAATTAATGACCCACGTATCTCGTCGCGAATGACACAGTGCTTCAATTAAAAGAGCGAGTTTCTGCACACCGATCCCAATTTGATCACTATGGTTGCAACGTATATGAAGATTGTTTAATAAAGACGGGGGGTTAGAAGAGCGCTACAGATAGGGAATGGGTAGGCGAAAGGAGATTTGTCGCTGCAAACGAGAAGGGTGCAGGCGCCATTCCTAACAGCGTCTGTTTTACCTACACGCCAAATTCGCAAATTACATTTACATGTATCCGCGCCTCCCCGAGACAATTTGGCCTCATAAACATAATTAATGGCGGAGCATTAATTCAGAGATTTTTCACCGGTTGCGAACACATGTTACCGTGCGCCACCAACTGTCTCGCAATTTAGCTAAATAATTACCAAACTTGCCCCTTCCCCCTCCCCACCGTGGACGACGACGCATTGCCAGCCGCCGACGAAACTTCATTGGTAACGGAGTCGTACTGCTGTCGCTCTGTTTGCGACTTCTTGCCAGGGAAGAGATTTATCTCCCATCGTTTTAAAGTATCGCGCGAAATGTATTTACTTCACTCTCGACTCTACGTCGTTCAAACCTTCTAAGAATTTTGAAAATTGAAAATGGTAAACGTGCAAGTTGTAGATGTAAGTTATAGATAGCAAATCAATAGCGATCCAATACGTTTTTCCAAATATATACCAAGGGTACCCATGATAATATCGTTTTCTTCAAATTTAATAAACATTGTCATCTAGTGACAATAATTATACAACCAATGTTAAATATACATATATAGATTAAAACTGTATTAACTTTTAAATAAAATACAATTTTGTATCAGAAACGTTACTTATAAGTATCACTAATATAATTTATTCTCTTCGTAAAGTATCCTACAAGGAATTGCAAATCTGCCAATTACATTAGCCATCGTGCCTGAAAAGACAACACTTGGAGACAAGATTACAAATTGTCCTCGACACCATCATGCCCTAATCAACCCCTATCAACCCCCTAATCAACCTCGAAGATAAAAATGTCCAAATGGAAGAAATCTACTGTCGCTCGTGACAAAGAATGTGGCAAGAACGCGTGACTAAGACTCGTCAGAATTTTACCATAGGTAGAATCACGCTCAAGTGTTGGAGCTGATGGTTCAACGAAAGCCGGCGCGGCGGTGGCATGATCGTACGCGTGTGTTGAAGGCAGAGCGTGTATGCGTGTATGTATGGTCCGTTGTCCCGTGGCAGGGCTGCCATCCTAAGCCGGCTTGACTAATTGGTAGCGTTATAATCATGGGTACACGGTTAGGTTGGTATTACCGCAAGTTATAGCCTCGTCTCCACATCGGCGACCGCCACGCACATTCGCGCGTAAGAGGGGTGCTTAATGACCCCGACGTTTACGCAAATTTTCCCATTATGCGACGCGGTTTTGGCCCGCCAAACGGAACGATCCTGGCGACCGTCGGAACGAGCGTCATTTTCTCCAGCTACGGGGGAGCTTAAGGCTTTCCGAAACCACCGACGTCGCTTTTGACGTTGTCTTCTCTGCTTCTCGCACATCGTCGCACCCGTGTCCCCGAGCAATTCGTTCGATCCTCGATACTGACGACCAACGCGACATCTTTGTGTCTGTTCGCGATCTTTCGATGAATCGTAACTAATAATTCGTTTCATCGGTGTTTGAAATTCGATCAACTTTAGAGTGAATTCTCTTGAAATTTCCTATCTATCTATATTTTTATCTCGGCAAAATCTCGGATAAATTGTAGTTAGCTTTCAAAAAAATTACCGTCGGCTGCTTTATTCGACGCTGCATTGTGAAAAGTCGATCGAAGTCTTTTTGTCTAACGCTGCATCGCGAAAAATCTAGTGAAACTCTATTTTTGTTCATTCTCGTAGATATAAAATTCCCGCCAGTGTATGTACGTACAGCAGGCACTAAACTCTCTGTCGTGCTGAGTTTCTAGCGAAATAATCCGCGAAGAGTTTATCGCCACGGGGAGTGCTGCAATGTGCTGCGTCCCCCTCGCTCCAGTGGAAAACATTTCGATTTTCGGTACACGTAGACGGCGGCGTTTGGTCACGCGAGATATTGATAATAAAAAATCGCGGGATATAAAATAATTCAAACAAATGCGCTCGCACGAAGGACGGTCCTGCCGCGATATATTTCCGCCGGGCTTATCCGCGTCCGGTCATTCATATACGTGGAAAAAAGTGATGTTCTAATGGCCGGCTATCTGTAACGGTTAGGAAGTGGGGAGATTTGTTGACGCCGCCGCAAGGAAGGGAGAAAGGAGTCTCCTCTCCGGAGGCTGTCGTTCGACGTTCGCTGATATCGCGACACCCTTGAACCACGAACATAACCGACCAACAGATAACACTTTACCTTCGCGTTTACCTGCAATTTAGATACAGACGCGAAAATAGGGTGGTTAGAAGGTACAGGCAATTAAGGAAAACGCCGATCGTTGCAGCATCAAATCACCGTGGGAGGAAATAAACGGTGGAGCAAAACGTGAAAAGGTTCGAGGAAGTTTCATATCGGCGAGCTGCGCTGTCCCATCGGTTCGAGTCCCGTGGGTGTGATCGCTGCTAACTAAACTTGTAAATCTCTCTGGCCGACCTCTGGCTGGCGCAGGGCTACGGCCTATCCCAACTGACCAGAACGCATTTGTCTATCTTACGAGCGTGGTAAACGGCGCCTGTGGAAAATCAGTCGTGCCATAATCTCCGTTCCGCCGATCGAAACTAGCTTTTAGCCAAACATTCAGGGAACATATCCGGGATCTCTACAAACGGAGAGAGAGAGAGAGAGAGAGAGAGAGAGAGCAATAATCGAAGATCGATAAAACGAATCAGGACAATCTTGCACGACCAAGTTCGACGTAAGCAAGAGGAGTTTCGGGCGGTGGAAGATTCTCGCGACGTCAGGGCGTTAGAAACAAAAGCTGGGAAAACGAGGAGTTACGAGGGCTCTTTATACCTCTGCCTTGGCATCTCTGCTTGTCTCGCGTATTATGACTGATGTCTTAGTTAACCACCGCGGCCAGGCGCTCGAGGCTTTAACGCCGACGAACGAGAAAAGAAAAAGCAAAAGAGAAAAGGACGAAGCCAGGCAGGAGAGATACGCAAGCACTTGTGTCAGCCGCGCTCCGTGCTTCACCTCCCCGAAATTGTGAGCGATGGTTATGGTGCACCGTGCACGCGATACGATCCCGCGAGCGCCCACAAATCAAAGCTGCCGCACGCATTTGCGTCATCTTCCCGCCGGAAACACCAAGGAACGTTGCAAAAAGTTTCCAAACGTTCCCTCCGATCGTTCTGTCTGCCCTGCCCCGTATCTTTGCCATTTCGTGGCCAAATCGAACCTGCGGCTCGTTCGACACGTGCGTCGTTCACCTTGCGAAACTTAGATTTCAATCGTGATTCGCACGGTAATCGCAGAGTGCCGAGGGGTTGCCACGCCTCGCCTACCCAGATGACTTTTCGTGTCTCGAAAATATTCAGCCGTCAATCACCACGTATCGTCGCGTTGAGCGTGTAACGAGATATCGCGATTATAAATAGCCCCGCGAACGTTTGATTTATCGTCGATTACCATATAAATGGCTCTCGAGTTTGATACGCCGAAGACACGAGAACAGTTTATAATATAGATACGCCACGGATACTGGCCTGATCGCGAATAATTAACGAGCATTTAATATTTTCGCAGCGGCTGCGGCCAACCCGGCGGTGTGTATCGCCGGTAACTTCGACCCCTTTTTCAATCGTGGCCTTTTTATTCGCGCCGCGAGCTCTAATCGCCGCTCTCCTTGTATCCCGCGGTAATATTTAATTTTTAATCCGAGCGTATTCAAATGCGGCCGGGGCCGGCTCTTCTTCGTGGCGCGCCTAATGGGAATACAATTTATTCCCTGGCCACGGCTTATTTTACATTTTATGCTAAATAAGCCGGCCCGCACTACCGGTGCCGCGTCGTCTATATTCGCGCCAACAATTAATTACACACGGCGTGCCAGCGTTGGAAGGCAAAACGGTTATCAGCTTCGTCCTACGAAGAACGAACGAACGAATTGCCGCGTCGATCGCAGCGTTGGTCACCGGCAACTTGCCGTGGCCATTCTCCCCACGCCGGGGAAAACGTTCCCTCCTTCGATTACAGCAGCGCGTATTAAATAAGACGAGGAACGGCACGCTCGACTACCATCCGAAGTGCATTATCTTTCGACGAACCCTTACCCGAAAGTTCCACGGGGTTACGTCCGACCCTCGTAATTATCTACAGGAGAAATTTGGTCAACGTGGCCCGAGGGTCGGCGCGAAACTCAGTTACAGCTTGGTCAGCCACACTTGAAAACTCCCGGAGGCGTCTTTAATCCGTGATTTTTAATCCGGATCGATTGAAGGCCTTAATAGGCAATCCTAGGCGAAAATTACGCGCGACCCGGGCCCCAACAGCCCCAGCTCCGTCCGCTTTCGTCGCCACGATTGTCAATCGGCTCCGTTACAACCCTCGTACGAACCAACGTACGCTCCGTTTAACGTTCTCTCGTTTTCATCCTCTCGTTTCGTTCGTACCTCGTAGCACCGCAAACAGTTTCGATGCAGTTGTTCGTCAAACGCTCTTCCACCGTCAACTTGAAACGTTTCTTCCGGCTCAGTCTCCCGTTTGACAAGTAAGAAGTAACCCTGTCAGTTACATCGCACGGGAATCGTTCGACCGTTCGAATGCACAATGCGGACTGCAGCCGCGCGGAAGCGGCTGTGAAACGAACAATCGTTTCTTTGCTAATCGGCGAGTTGCGGTGCAGGCAACGCCCTCGCGCGTTGATAAACTCGCCAGCCGGTGTTTACACGCCTACGTCGAATTACGCGCGAACGTCGCGTGCACTGCCGGTGTCGTCCAGACGTTTACGTCGGAAAGAATCGCGACGAATCTTACGATTCAATTACGACTGCGTGTACTCGTGCAACATCTCTGCCCGGCGGACGTCCGGTCTGAATCAGTGATGAGTGGCGCGCTGCCTGTCTCCTCTTCTCATTTCCGACAGGATGGACAGGAAAGAAGAAAGAAAGGGACTGCCTTCCGGCTCTCTGTCCGCCGCTCATTTTTCGGTCGTCGGTTCATGCATTATTTAAGTCTCGGACCTTGGAAACGAGCGTTAAAGTCTCTACGGCTGGATTTCCACCCTGCACTATGGCACACTGTCGGTACGCTGTCTAGCCGATCGATTATTTTCCGAGCCGTGTTTTCCACGCCGCAAGGGAATATCTCGAGCGACTTGGCAAGAGCGTAACTCGCTCGTTCAACGATAAAACGATCAAAGATAAAACAACGCGAGCGATCGCGCGAAACGTCGATCGATCGCGTTTTTCTTTGACAGTTCGTTCCACGCCGATTCGATTCACCGCGAAACGATCGAGTCGACGCCGCCAAGTTGCATTTCGGCGCGTACCGGAACAGACGCTCGTTGTATGCGCTTGTTGCAAAATTCAAAGCAACGAACGCCGAGCGAAATTTAGATTTCCTCCCTGGGAAATTCCGGACATAGCCTAGATCTCGATTTAGACCGACCTAACGAGCTGGCGAGATTGAATAATTGAACGAATTCTAAACCTCCGTGTCCGGCTATTACGAACATTGAATATTAAAGCAGTCGTTTCTCTGCGGCGGTTGCGCGATCGCGTTGGTTATGGACACTCCGAATCAGCGCTCTGCCATGCAAGTTTCTTTCTGTCCCTCGTGGGTAGAAACAGGAAATCACCGAAGGACGTTGTTCACGCAAGAAATATTAAACATTCCTGCGCTCTGAATCGTGATTTAGTTTACATTTTCGTTGGACATTCCTTGGAATGTTTCTGTTTAACTTTTGGTAGATCGGGGCTCAGAAGCATCGCGTAGGTCAAGACGGTTGCCACGTTTCTTGTTATCTAGGAACAAAGATAGGCATCAATCATTTTATCGATGCTTTAATTTCACCGCTTTTTTTTTTTTTTTTTTTAGATTGCGAACGAAAACAGGCTCAGGTAGAATTTTCAACATGCATGGAAACGATACAATCATCATAAAAATATAAATTTTCACGTAAGGAAACTGTTCGATTTTTAATCAATCAGAAAACGGTCTAACTTGCATCGAGTAATCTGACGTCGTCGAGATACATTACAATTTCAAGAATCGTTATACCTTTACAATCGGAATCTCCAAATTTTTTCGCAAAGTTGGTAGTTTGCATTTAATTACAAAATTTCCACTTTTGGTTGGACGAAACACAAATTACTGAATGCCCAGTACTGCCAGTACAGTCACGAGTAAGTGCAATGTTATACAATATACGTCGTTGTGTAACAACAGACGTATCAGCAACATGTTGCTACAGATCTACACGTCGACCTGAGCCGTGTCCTTTCCATTCCACGAGAAAATCCATGGTTCTCGTAATCCGGGAGGAACATCGGATAAAAAAAGGCGATCTTCTCTCGGATCGTTCGTTCGAAACGGTTTTTCACGAGAGAAGCGGTAAAAACGAGAATTAGATACGAACGGTAGGGGACGCAGGCAGGGACACCGTTCTTCTCCATTCTTCTCGAGAATCTTCTCGCGCGCATCTCGGATTCTTAAGCACGATTTGTACGGGCGTCGTATTTCTTCGGTAAGAGCGCCGTTTGGTGGTAATAGTTGCAGTATTATTTACTGTTAACGGCCCACTTTGCTCCGCGCAATGTCGTCGAGTTAACTTCCTGCGAGCGCACCTCACGGTACGTGCGACAAGAGGGATACTTTATGGTTGGCAAGGCTGACTGCTCGGCCATCCCTCTCCCACTCGTTTACTTCTTCGCCGCGATCTACGTGGCAATCTACGCGATCGGGATTTCCTTTCGCCACGATCGAATCTTTTCACGAACTACGAAACGCAAGGTGAAACGTTTCTATAACGTGTCTCGAACGAGGCAGTTTAATCTCCAGGGAGACGAACGATTTCCTCGAAGGTACACGGAGCCTCGAGGCGATAATCGACGAGAGGAAACCAGCCGCATGCTCGAAGCACCAGACTACGCTTTCTCATTTTTCTCTTTTTTGCTTTTTATGGTACTTTTAGCTAATTGAATCGATATATACTATCCAAAGCTGTTATCGAATTATCCCGCCATCGACATGGGAGGATAATTACGCGACGGTTGGGTAAACCGCAGCGTCCACGGAAACGCATATTTTTACGGGGCTTCTGGCGAGAAGGAATTTTATGTGTACCATAGAAGAGATTTATCGGGCTATTCCGTGGATAATGCCGGTTTCGAATGTAATTCGGGCACTTTACGATATCCGTATGCGTGATATTTATTAACGAGCAAGGTATCGATCTTTATTTCGCTTAATCGTATTTTATCTTTGCAAGATGTCATAAACACGTGCCGCTGGTATTCATCTCAATGATCGTTCATGAGAACAAACTGGCGAACAACCTAAGTTTTATTGACGCCGTAACGCGCCATTCGTTTAAACAGGCCATAAAACGGTGCGTGCGAACATAATCCAACGTATCATCAACTCGGCTCGAACGAGGCCGAGAACTGCCATTAACGCGTTCCTCGCCGTTGCCGTTCCGAGTCGTTCCGAAAATCGTTGTTCCGCCGCGAAACAACGGCCGAAGTCACGACCTCCGAACATGGAACATGGAACAACGGTGACCGAGCCGTATCATTTTCGCTACACTGAAATTAGACGGAGGAGAAACGAAACGCGTGCGCGAGTAGATAGGCTAACAGGCGCACGTTCGGGGTCGCAATACCTAAGATAGAAAGATATATATTATACGGATTATTAAGTGTTCGCGCATTCACTTAATCCCGCAGTGAATATCCCGTGGTATATCTCCGAGCCGATCAATCACAGAAGGGAGCCGTATAACCCCTAGCCAGAAGCGAGAGCCAGAGGGCAACGTGGAGAAGAGAGGAGAGAGAGAGAGAGAGTGTGTGTGTGTGTGTGTGTGTGTGTGTGTGTGTGAGTGTGTGTGAGAGAGAGTGAGACAAGGCAGAGCAGTACAGGGCAAGCTCGTCGGTTTCGGTTCTCCTCTGTTATTCGCACCGAGTCATATATCATTTCGTTATCATCGACTCTTTATATGCGGTTGCGCTCCATTTTCTGTCTGTTTGCTCCGTTAAACGGCGGCGCTGGTTTGATTCAGTGAAACCATTAGCCGGATTTCGGTCGCCGGCCGCATTTTCCGTTCTTGCCTATCGGCTCGGTTATCTCTGCCGCATCATACGCGACTGACTACCCGCCATTATCGGTATGGTCCGGCGCGAACGATAATACCCGGGGGGCAACGGAAAAATATTCCCCTGGCTCGGCGCGAAGCCGATTTACTATAAACAAAATCATTGAGCGGGAACGCGAGCCGGCTTTGACTCTTGCTTTCCTCTGCTCGCGAGACGACTAACACGCGCCTCGTGTATCCGGGGCATCGTGCACACACGATCGCTCGCACGGCCGCTCGCTCATAAACACGTCGCAAACACACAAAGAGAGGCGCTTTAATTATTATTCGGCCGTGTTGCCCGTTGCATTTCATGTACCAACGATCACATTCCTTTATCGACGAGATTTTAACGCGAACGCGGCCCCAGCTACGCCCCGGCGTTAATTCGATGCTTAAAATTCTAACCCCGTAATCCCTTTTAATTGCGCGATAACAGCGGTCGCTGCCGCGTTAACGAACATCACGATGGACGCGACGCCTCCCTCGCCCCCTGGGCATTCGTTTGAATTTAAATTATAGCGATCATATTTCTTGCTTCGACCGACGGGTCGCGCGCTTCCGCGTCTCTCCAACCCCAGGATCGGAGGGCCTTCGATTTTTTTGCGCATCGGTCACCGATCGCCGCGGCGCCTGTGCATATGCGTTCGCCAAAAAACCAGCTGTGCGACACCTCTCCCCCCCCCCCTCCCAAACCTGAGTCGCCGCCATCTTGTTACCGAACCGACCGAACGGTATGTATCCGAAAGCGCTTGGTGAGCCGGAAACAACTGATACGGCCGCCGATGCAGCCGATCGTCGCTCGCAGTCGTTCGAGGATGGTTAACGCCGATATTATCCATTGTCCTACGAGCACGGTCGATAAGCGGGCCGATAATAGATTTTACGGGACGGATTCATGCTCCGTTTCCTCTGGCAATGGCGCCCTGCCACCGACAACGCCGCCAATAAAACCGCTTGAAAGGCGGTTTATCGCTTTCGATTCTGTTTCGTGGCTCTTTGTGTTTTCTCTTCGTTTCGGTTTTCGAAGCGACGCTTTATCGTTCCCACGAAGGACACGGCGAATACAAAAGTGGTGGAGATTTCGGTCGGCGGTAAAAGGAGAAAAAAAAAAAAAGAAGAAGAAGAAAGGGAAAAGAAGTGGCTCGGTGAAATCTCGCAAACGTGCGCGCGAAGGTCGTGCAGGAAATGCCGCGGAGAGCCGCGGAAGGGGATGAATAAGATCCACCCTGGCGCACTTTCGGTACGCAGCACCGCGACGGCAGAGATTGCGGCCCCGGGGGTTGCAAATGGGGGTGTCAACGGCATCAGGCCTGTATTGTGAAACGTCAATGCCACGGAAACTAACACCGTTCCCTTCGCGTCCGCCCTCCTCCCCTTTGCCAAGCCAGCGAATCCGCCATGGAACAAGATCTGTATTCCGTTGATGTTTGGTCCGATGCCATCTTACGCCTCGTCCCGTTCGATTAACCGACATAGAATTCCCTCCCCAGCCCCACCCCGCCTCCCTCCCCCTCTGTATCAAATGATTGTTCTCCCTTTACGATATTTCCGGGCGTGCGCGCGTAACCAACGCGAATTTGCGGAGTTAACGGCGAAGAAAGAAAGGACGGTCGAGTAGAAAAAAAGAAACGGAGATCGATGTGATCGTTCGTCGTTGTCGCGCTCTCGCGTTATAATGAAAGAAGGGGGATCATGCCCGTCGTCTTGTGAAGCACGCCGATAAATTCGAAAATTGCCGATAACCGATAACTGGCTGTCAGAACAATCCACTTGTTTTGACACCGGTGTCACTTCCGGTTATTCAAAGCCCGCCAGGCGCGTTGTCCAAAACGATGACAGCACCTTTGTCCGTCGCATTCGAGTGCCGAGCCGTGGTACAGTCGTCGACTATTATTGTTCCGATCATTTGATCGGTCTCTTTGGAACAATCTTGTCGTTCATTTTCTAGTCGCGAGCCTCTTCCTTGTTTCTTGTAATTTATCTTACGCAAACAATATCCGCTCGAGACGCTGAGTCGGACGGATTCGATCGGTCCTTGCAACGGGCGCAGCTTTGTCTAGCTAAACTAGAATTTCATTCTCCGGTTTTGTTATGTATGGAATAACGTGTCACCGTGACAGTAGCGTTTATCGTCAAAAGAAGAGTAAAAACGACCGTTGCTGTTCATGACGTGAGCACGATTTCCCCAAATTCTGATTGAAATGGCAAACGACGTCTTTATGAAAGTGAAGATCCGTCGGTGGAAAAAACGAAACGAAGCGTGTTACAATTTTCGCGATATCGTTGATCCTTTCACTCTGCGAATTCTTTTCCACTTTCACTCGTTTTAACAAGGAGATTAAATGGAATTTATCGGATCAGATTCACTTGGTCGAAGAATTGTACTATCATATTTTTAAACTTTCTCTTACGATGAATCCAAAGTTTGAAACAAATTACAATATTTATCACCATGTTTTCCATGGAATTTACATTCTTCCGAAAGTCGTTTTTCTCATATCTTTTTTTCTTCTTCTTCTTCTTTTTTCATCTCTCAAGCATTCACTACGTTAACAGTCCAATTAATAGCCAATATTCATTGGGGATACAGCTCGCTGCTAACGACGCTGACTTTCCCACCGGCACGAACGAAAGACCGTTCGAGCAGCAAACGAAGGATAAAACGATTATATAAGAAATCTCGTTCGGGTGTGTCTGAGAACGAGAAGGTAAAGAGTGCTGGAAATTCCGAGCGACTTCGGAGGGAGTGTGACTCGAAGGGGCCGGCAAAGGGTTAAGGCTGCCCGCGTTTTCCTACAACGATCTCCACTTTGGCTCGAGTCCTTATTAATAGAGTCGGATTAGCATAACTGCTGCTCGGATCCGTCGACCGAACTCCGGCATAATTGAGCCTCGCCCGATTGCTATCTTCGCCGCTGGAATTTCCAGGCTGTGAGATAAGCCTGGCCGCGACAACCTACTTCCAACTGGATCGTGAAATACGAAGGAATTTTCGGCCGTTTTCGATCTCCCGGTGGAATTTTCGTTCGGCCGGCGTGTCGCTGGATCTCCACCGAGACAGATTGTTTCCCGAGCGTATCACTTTAAACGTTTTAGATCCGCGGTAATGGACGAACGATAAAATTTTCAATTATTACGCCGCCGCGTTCTACTTCATCCGCGGTGTAATTGGGGTTGGCGATAATAACAGCGATGATATCGCAGCGCCGAAATATTTGGAGAGTCGAGAGAGCGTGACGAAGAGAGAGAGAGAGAGAGAGAGAGAGAGATAGTGTATGTACGAACCCCTTTCATATACACACATATATACAGATTTCGCCCTGAACGCGAGAATACACGTGGCTACCGATAACGAGTTCTGTCAGTGACTGCTGCCGCTGTCACGAGGATCGTCAACGAAGAAAGGGTGCACGGTTCACGTTCTGCAAAGCAAAAACTAGAGGCTACGTCACGACGGTATAACGGCTTATCGGTCGGTGCGGTACATTAAGCACGGCCGTTTACTGGCGCTACCGCAAAACGGGGATGCTGTCGGTCATGCTGGCAGGAATGGGGGAGGGGCGGTTGGACGAAGAAGGGTGTCGAGAGATTATCTTGTCGTATTCAATATTCCTATGGAACGTTCGGGATGATAAATCGTCCTTCTCGATAGGAAAGATGCGCCGGAACCACGTTCCAGGACCTTCATCGACTCGCACCTCGCAACCCCCCTCCCACACTGTCATACGTCTGTTTGCCTCGTTCCAATTCAATAGCCACGGCTCCTGGGGATTTCGGCTTCCATCCAAGTGGCCAATAACGTCTTAACATCGACTTTTCTCTCTTTCGTTCTGTTCTGTCCTGTGTTAACGCCCGTTCGATACATCAGCATTCGATATTACGCGTATAGCTGTGTGTTCGTTCAGTCACTCGAAGCGTTCGGAGGAATTAAATTTGCAATTTACACAAAGAAAGGGAAAAGGAAGGTGTTCGCGACATAGAAGTTTCAACGAAATAGCTTTTCCGCCAGTTTTTCGCCAGGCGGTGGTTTCTGAGTTCAGTTTCGCCGGTACGATGAACCGTGGAAACCGCGAGGATCGACGAGGACGCGGGTGCGAATGCGTCCACCAAGAAATCCCGCGGGTATCAGTATAATAAAACCATTAGAATGATCCTCGTACGTGAATTCAAACGGTATAAATATCCGGCGGAATCCCTCGTGCCGTTTCCAACTTCTGTGTAATGTTAAACTTGCGATAAATCCGAAGTACCACCCCGGCCGGGGCGAATCTCTTGTCCGTGACGTTTAACAGGCCCCGTATCATCTTCTTCGTTGACCATGGACAATAAATACCCGGCAGGCGTACGTGAAACGTGTGGAACCCCCTATGGCGCTGTCGCTCGTATTACGCGCGATATATTTTTTTTTTTCCTCTCGCCAAACTGGTGTACTTTCGAGGTTTCATTATTTTATGTGCATTCATCACGGAAACAATAACTCGGTTGACCTTTCTTTTTCCGTTTGAATCGGGATTGGCGCCGATCCCGATTCGATCCCACGGCTACTCTCCCGATTACACCTCGACCCATTCACGCTTTTTTCGAAAGTCATTCCCCATTCGCTCTCAAGTCGGATCATATCACGCGCGAGACGTCACGCCGTTTATCGCACCCATGTATTTTGCAATCGTCTCCGTTATCTTCGTACAACAGCTGCATCGAGATACAGCAGCCGAAGCCGCAGCCGCTTGTTTAGTATCTTCCCATCTTTCGTTTTTATTGATGCACATTCACGTTATCCGGTAAACATCCGACGGAACACCCCCCGGTCGTTAGAGTCCTAAGTAAAGGCTGACATAGCACTCCTGTTCGCTTGTGTAGACGCGTATATAATTATCGAAGCGTACACCGAGACGATGTCGGTGTCAGCAATGGTCATTTGCCGCTATCGGCTGGTTCACAGGCTATCCTAACTGCTCTGTCCTGTCTGATTATTCTCCGTACCCATTCTACTCCATAAAGCCTGTTAGAGAGCCGCCCGTACATTATCAGCGGTAAATTAGCGATTTCAGAGTTAATTAACGCCACGATCTGTTGACCGATACAATTTAAGAAGAGCGCCAACGTGGCAACTTCCTCCCTGTCGAACGTAATTACATAACTCGTAACCACTAACAACACGAGGGATGTAACAGATTTTTCGAACAAACGTGCTTCTCTCTGTGTTTCAGAGTTGCGTACAATTACATTCACTGGGAAAAGGAATTAATCGTTTCACTCCCCCGAAGTAGTAATCGAAGCTCAGCCAAGTATTACCGCGGCAATTCCAAGCGATCTATCATTTGCGTCGAAGAATCAACAAGTACGATTCGCGCGCGACGAGCGTGCAACTTTCTTCGTGGCCAAGCCGTTTGAGACAGCCAAGGGTTGTATGTGTTTCAACGTTCCGCTGCCCAACACGCGGACGCCTCTCGCGAATACCGATATATCACGAGGCGCGGTGGCGGCCTGACGTTTCCTGTCATCGCTTTAACGGAGCACCACTCGGATTAAGTGTTCCTGCTTTCGTCAACGAGTTGTACTCTTCGACCGGTCAATAACGAAACTACTTCACAACCGGACGCGTAAGGGACCGAAGCGAGATCTCGCTCCCCTCGCTTTGTCTTCGACAAGTCGTTGCAAGTCGTCCGATCCATCGAAACGTCAAAACTCGATTCTCACCCTCGCCGATCCGCCGTTTAATCTCTCTGTTCGATCCGTGTCTACGTTAAAGTTATATAAAGTTATGACAAATCGTTTTTTAAATATTTGGAGCTGTTGCATAACTGATGACTCCTAAATATAACTTTGTCTGTTTATATCAGATTCCCAGAGACTGAGAGTTTCATAGAATATCTTTAATGACGTTAGTGGGTAATCTTGCACTCTTTTCTCACATTAAACACTTGATTCATCTATCTTCATCTATGTCTAATTTTATACGTCTAACTAAAAAATTCCCAATATTTTCAATACTGCTTGTGCTATTTCACTCGATGATCAAATTCTCTTCGAAGTTTCAATCTGTCTCTTACTCGCAGTAAACGATTAATCAAAATTTCCAATTCATTCAGTGGCAATGTTCCTTTTGAAAATGCTCGATCAAGGGATAGGTTGACATTGCGTTACGACCAGAGACCCGACGAATCGATGGTCTAACGAGGATTTATTAGTAATTCGTCGTCGTTGAGGTTACTTCGTCTTGACCACTGTAGTGTGAACGCGTCCGGGCTGACCGAGAACCGATCTAAACTTAGACACAGGTCTAATGTTGAAGATAGCGCATCTATCCACGTAGAAGGGTGGTCGAGAAGGGTGTCTAGGTTATTTACTGACTAACTGCTAACGGCTAACCGTTCCTCGAGCGGTCCTAACTCACGCGCAACGACCGAGAATATGTCCCGAGTGTCCGGACCTTCGTCTTACTGCGGCCAGACCGTCTTGAATGAGTTATCCGGACCAAACCAAGAACTGGGTGGAGTTAATCATACCTCTTTGCTTCAACTCTGTCCAGATTTAACGAATATTCATCGCGATTATTAAGTCCGCGACGAACTCTGAGTGGCTTCGACATTAATCCTGGTAACACTGTCTGAGAAATGTATAGACAGACAGTTGCGTTCGTTTAGGCAATAAATGTAGGTAAAAATAATACAAATAGGTTTTAACCTAAGTGGTTTAAAATAAATATAAATAAAGTTTATTAATGTAGGAATTAATAAATACTGAAAAATCCGAGTATGGCGATTGCAAAAAGTATTAACCACTAGACTCACACTCTCATGACTCGTTATTCTCTATATAATTTCCTCGCGATCTGCACTCTCTCGTGACTCGCTATTCTTTGAGGAATATTACTCTAATATTTTAGGCGATTAGTCCCAAGTCTGGTTTTTTTCACTGCGATAATCACATTGGGCACGCAGCATCGCTCTTAGGCCGCACAGCAATTTCTCAGGTTTTCTCTCGCCCCACATAAATCAGGCATCTGCATTGCAATTTTGCACGAAAGAAGGAATAATTTTATTTTAGGAATATTTTCGAATCGCTTGACAACGAAACGTGTCCACTCTTGCTCTATCTAGACATTGTCTTTGTCAACAGACCTAAAATTCAAGACACTTGGACAGCGAAAGATGATGGGACGTAGTTTCAATTTTTCCTCTAGCTGCTTTTTTCCACCGATTAATTCTTTATTCTTCATTTGATCAAAATGATCGCGGAGTTAACGGTTAAATGTCAGAGCGTTTCGTTGAATAATAAGGCGCAGCGAAGGTCAAAATCGCCGGGGGGGTTCAAACAATTAATAAACATTCTTCTGGAAGAGATCCGGTGTTCCTTTCTCTCCGGAGCTACGTTTGCGTTTGATTTACGCGGACTCGTAGGAATGCTAATTAAATCGTTGCTGAAATTTCTCCGGGAACTTTCGGGCGAATTTCACCACGGCTGCAGCCTCAACGGAGCGGAACTGTCAAAATGCTAATTTCCAAGTTGATCGCCCGGCGGGATAGCGTTTGAAGGGGACGATCGAACGAGATTCATCGTCGAGGCTCGTCTCCTGTCTGTTGGTGAATTGCATCCGCGCGCGGGGAAAAAAGGCGAAGAAACGTTGCTCTCTCCACCGTGTTGGACGGCGATCGCTAGAGGGTGAAAGAGGGTGGCGCAGTTGGCGTTATCTTGCAGCGAAACATTAATAATAAAAGTTTTCGCTCATTGTCTCGCGGCGTCGCGCTAAACTGCAAACGAACGATCGTGAAGGGAGGAGGGCAGAAGGGTAGAGGAGGAGGAGGAGGAAGTGGAGGAACAGCGTGAGCGCGGGTAGCACGAGACGCGACGTATACAACTGTGGCGAGCGCGTTTTGTCTTTGTCATGAATGCTCCCTTATCTTCCGCGAGTCCATCACCGGAGACCGGTTTTGTCCTGACTGGGTTCTGGCGTACGACTGTCTGCGAATTGTAAGGAGACAGGAAGCTGGACACACCGAGCGAAACGTCTGGACGCGCGCTTCAGTTGGGAAATATTTCGAAACGTCGATCAGCCGCGAAACAAGGGTCGTGAGTTATGCGATGGGGCTTCGCTCTGCCGCAAGTATCGCCGTATCTCTCTCTCTCTCTCTCTCTCTCTCTCTCTCTCTTTTCTGCCTTTTCATTCGACGAGAGCGTTCGGCTCTCTCCGCCGTCGATCTAAAACGCTTGACGAAAAACGCTCGGCGTTGTTCCCTCGCTTTTGCCACGATTTTATACCTATTCCTACCTCCGTGAAGGCGAATGATGTCGCCGGTGGTCGTCATCGATCTTCCTCGTCTTTGGTCCTTGTCTTCTGACCGAAAGGTTCTGTCGGTAGTATTTTTAGTTCGTTATGCGGTGAAATATATACTGCGGTACAGTATTGTACAGTGAGGTTAGAGCATGCGAATCGATGTCTCTCGATCACCGGCCACATCTCTCGGCTGACCACAGTTCCCCCGGTTGGCACTCGCTTTCGGTAAAGGGATACGATGTAAATCAGTCTAACGCCCGGCCGCATGCACTGACCGCACATTAAGTAGCCTTGACCACTCGAGATGGAAGCAAGGTAATCTCGTAGTCGGACTGACCGGGTTCTTCGTTCCCAGACGGAACATGCTCGATCGAGGTGATCGAGCACGCGACAGATTGGTCGGTTTATCATCGCTTTGACTCGATACAGATTAGAACGGACGTCCCTATTTGTATCGACGATAGTTCGACGATCTCGTTCCTTAAAAATTGCTATCGTTAAAGAACTGAAAGACTGACAATTTCAGATAGCGTGTACGACCTTGTTTATGTTCGTGCAATTTCGAGGGCGACTAAGTTAAATGCCTGGCCCCTATTACGATCGCTGTTCACGGCGATTCAGGCACAAAATAACCCACGAAATCCGATTCACCGGGCAAGATTATCTCCGTGCTCTCGTGTCAATGTCTCGGGCGAGAATTGCCGAGCACACGTATGTGGAAGCAGGACGGCCGATCGATCGTTAAGTTCGTGCACGGCTGCCGGGGACACTTACAAATTAGCCAATCAAGTTCTAATCCCAGCACGATTTACCCCAATCAGCCCGCATCCCGCCGCAAATACTTTAATCCGTCCATTAATCCTACAAGATAAAAGTTCCCGAAGTAGTTACGGCCCCTTTGTCGTCGGGCATCGGCCACGTATCGGCTCGCGACCGTTCAGCCGACTCTCCAACGATAAGGACCGTTTCGATCGGCTGCTATCTGCGTAATTAGCGTTCGCTGAACGGCCATCAATCGTTGACCACTACGGCTACGTAGAAAAGGAGGAAAACGAGCATACGTCGGAAGCTGAGCTCGCCGAGCGAGTACCGTCGATACGTGGAATAGCAGAGAGAATACTTTTCTGGAATGCAAATATATCGATTCGAAAAACCATTTATCTTCAACCATCCTGTCCCAATTTTTTGCGGGTCGCGGTTTATGAAAATTTGATTTACAGTTACAGTTTGAGAGGCTTTAATTTTGTAAGAGTGTGTCCCAACTTTTACCCAAAAAATGTAAAAGAAATTTAAATACGATTGCGTAAAATGTATTTTAACATGTGCATAAAATGTGAAGAAAAATTTCATCAAAAAGTTGGCCATCTTTCAAGGTAACGATGATATCTATTAAACAATTCAGAATTAATTGAACTTTCGATTGTTGAAACGTAAGAGGACTGCCTTCTTTCTCTTCGCACAATTTATTCCCTGCACATTTCTTTGCTTTCCCTCCAACTCCCTTGCATTTCGTCGTCCTTTCGTTTCCCCCGAATCCCAAGATATAGATTTAGCTCCACTTTTCACTAGTAAACTTGGCAATACGTCTGCCTAAGGATATCTGCAAGAAGATGTCGCGTGTACCCGCCAGACGATCCGCAGGATTAAACGGGAGAAAAAAGCAAGGAAAAAATTCACTTGGAGCCTCGATGACGAGGATTTTCCCCGTTTGACTGAAATACGTATCCGCGCGGCATAATCCCGATGTATTTAAGCGGACGGAGCGGAATTGAAATCCAAAAAAAAGAAAAAGAAAATGAAAGAAAGAAGGAAAAAAAGGAAAGAAGGATCGGTGGGATCCGCGAGGGTGAGCGGAGAGGTGTGAGCGTCGCTTAAATTTATGCTTGGCATCCTAGCGGTCGTCCCCGGGCAATTTTTTTTTCAACTTCAACCTCGGGCGATTCTCTGCCCTTCCCTCTCTGTACACCTACACCCTGCATGCTACCCTTTACTCCCTTCTGGCCTCACTCTCTCTCTCTCTCTCTCTCTCTCTCTCTTTCTCTCTGCTCGCTGGTGGTGGCCATATACAGAACGCTGGACAAACAACAATAAATACATTTTCCCAAGCGGGGTGGCAAACCCGGTGAGGGGTGGAACTTCCATGCGAGCACGTACGGGCATAGCTTAGCGTAATCTGACTGCACACCACCCCATTTCAGCCACCAACCCTCCGCGTCACGACGTACGCAAACCCCGTTATCCCTGCCCTCTGTACTCCAGAAGACCGCGGCCACCCTCTCTCTCGTGTCTCGTAGACGAGGAACAAAGGTGCGCGAAGGGGCCGGGGGGAGGCGGGTGGTCGGAGATAGAGAGATAGCGAGAAAGAGAAAGGCGGTCGAACGAGTTGGATGAAAAGAGGCGGGATGTGCGTGCAAGGGAGAGGGACAGAGGGCGAAAGAAAGAAAAAGGAAGAAACGACGGCGGAGGACGACGACGCGATGCGACAGAGAAGGTGGAGGAGGTAGATGGCATTGCCACCTGACGAAAGAATGCCGCGACCTGACTAGAATTTCATTAACCGCGGCCCGGCCAGAAGGGGACGGCAAATATGAAGAGAAAAAGAGTGGAGACACGACGACCGCGTTTATCGGCGCGAAAGAACTTGTTAAACAGACCGTTTGTCCGTTCCGTCGTTTCCGTTTACCCTTAAACGGTCCTTGGACGAAGATTATCCGGAAGGATGGCTGCTTGGAGTGGCTAACGTTTCACTCGTCGCGCTCGAAAATGTGCTTCAACCGGCGAGATGTGAAAAACGATCTTCCCTGTCGGATATTTCGCTGTTTCGCTGTCCAGCTGATCGTACGTTTCGAAACTCGTGGAAGGAACAGCGGGAAAGAAACGATTGACTGTTTTTTTATTTCGTTTTATTAAATCCCAGACAGTTTGGACGATTTCACGTGACTGTGGAGGGACGGGGAGGGGAGGGGAAATGGGGGAAGGGGTGGGGGAGAAGTGTTTTTTCGTCGGTCGTTGGACGAAACGGAGGAAAAGTTCAAGCGTCGTTCTCAGCCGGTGTGTTTTCGGTCGACACCGACCGTTCGGAATGCTAATGCGTGATTACGGCGCGGCCACGGTCGTAATACGTGAACTTTTTGTGCGACTCACGTGTGCCACGGCCCGCTTAAAACATCCCTTAAATTACCCCCATTAGCAAGGGGCTGAATGCCGGGTAAACGAGGATTTCACTGGCGCTGTTACGCGAGATTTATTCCGTAGGAAATATTCCTTTGGCCCGTTAAATTACATCGTTACCGACCGCCTCTCCCTTCCTGGCCACCGCCGCGCCAGTTGACCTAAACGCACGCGTAAGCCGATTTTCTAACGTATTCTACAACTCGTAAAACTTCGAGCCTCTTCTCACGATACGACTAAATCGAAGTAGAAAGTTTTTCCAACTTCGAGGTGTGAGTTTAGATTTCTCAGATTATTTTTCGCAAATTTCTCACAAGTTTTCAGAATCTTTGCAAGTCCTTTGTTGCTAAATAATCGATCATAGTAAACTAGTACACTTTTGAACGGGATTAAACGTTAGAATCGTCCATCAGGCTAGAGAAGAGCTAGAAATTTGCGTCGTTAAATTCTCACGGCGTCAGCCGACGTGACGTCGGGAGCTGAGTCTCTCGTGTCTCTATCCGAGAGATTCGTTTACTTTCCCGGAAGGTGGGTAACAGCGCCTCGTGTCCGTTAAAGGAGCGGCTCGACGGGGGATATTCAGGACGATTTACAGAATTTAAACAGTCTCTAGGGATAAGGCGGTAGCATGGCAGGTCGGATTAGCAGGCTGCCACCGTCGAAATAATTCCCCCTACTTGCCTTCGCCTGGCCACCCCGTTCAACCTCCGGGGGTGGTTACGTCCTTCCTGCGGGATAAAACAAAACAGCCAGCGGAGTATATTAATGCTCGGCTTAATGTGGCCCGCCTAATTAATGGACCGACTCACCGGATGCCCGCGCTCTCGTTCTAAAAGTAAAAGATAACGCTTCCGCAGAAGCATTATCAAAGACAAAAGCGTTGGCCGCCCGGTGGAAAAGCCGGTTGGAAATTCTTTTTTCTCCGCTCTCTCAGGTCAGGGCGAAAACAGCGCTGACAAGGTATCTCGGCGGTGGAGGACGTGATGCAGTTTCGTGCTGGGGTACATACATACATCGCGGTGTTTACGCGGGCGTGAAGGAAACGCGGAAAATGTTGTTTTTCCGCGGAAGAGATTCCAGGGGTGGTACTCTGGGAGTGTCACGGATGCTGCGGAGGGCGGAGCCTTGAGAACTGCATCGAGACTGCCCAGTCACGTCGATAAATAGAGACCTCCTTTCCGCGGGTTTTCGTTTCGAGAAAAATCTTCCGTCGCGTCTTTCCCAACGAATCGTGACGTGCACGAGGCGAATGAAATCCATTGCGTTCACTCACGTGCGTTAATGGGGATAACAAGCGAATCCGTAATCAGAGAGATCGATTAAAGGGCAAGTTTATCGCGAGAGGGGAGGCGAAGTTCAAAGTCATTCAGCAAAGCGAGAAAAATGCGCGAGGGTCTCGGGATCAGGTAAACACAGATTGCACGGAACTAATTTAATTACATTCAGGAAGATGGTTAACTAAGAAGATCTGCCAATTGGAGAGGACATGTTAGCGGTTGTCGAACATGTACGAGATAATCGAATTATCGTCGCTTTGAGGAGCAGCGCCCGTGGATGATCTGATCACGTACCTGATGAACAGATCGCCAGCGATGCGAGCCGCTTTCGAAGGGTAAGCTCTCTCGTTATGGACCCTTCACGGTTACGTTCCAACGAACCGTTACCAACCACTGCGGTGCTCAGGTTCTGCTCTCGTCGACGATAGTGACTTCTACCGAGTAATTGAAGCCACGCGAAGCACGAAAAGCCGAATAGCACGTATAACTGACAGGTTAACGTTACAAGCGCAATTGCGTCCGCGATAAACTTGCCATCTGAATTGCCCTCTCAGCCGATCTCAGCTTTTTATCTATCGTCTCCCGCGACCGACGGACAAATTCAGCAACGTGTTTCTACCCTTTTGCCGGAGGACAAGCCCTGGCGTTCGGCGCGCGCGACCGGCTGCGAGCTACGAAAATTGCGGAACAAAGTGGAAATTGACCAACCGCATGGAGTCGGCAAAGGTTCCCGTCGAGGTCGTCTCTGGCATTCAGGCTGGCTTCCGCAGGAATTTCCGCGGTCGAATTCCAGTATGCCTGGAAAATACTTTTGTAGAATAAGCCACGTTGCCCGTGGTACATATAGAATAAGCGTCCTCAAGCGAGCCTCAAAGAAGAACGAGCGCAACGAGCGTCGTCCGCGACGACGGTTGATATACGCCGGACGTTTCCTCGAACGCGCGAAACGAACGACAATCGTGTTTTGAAATTACGGATATATACGTGATCGATACCGCGGATGGACGCATGGAATTCCACGCGCGTGCGGGGAATAAACACGCGCGCGTCGCTCATATTTTTCACGATCCGACGTATTAACGATGACTTTAATCAACCAATAATAACAATAAAATATATTAACGTCCGGCATAAATTCAACGCGTCGAGCGTGTTCGATCGTTAGCCAATTATTATGTGGGCAACTTTGCGCGCATTCGAATTTAATAGTTTGCATAATTTACCCGGCTGGCTGGCTATTCTATCGCCACACTTATAGGAGTATAAGGTTACGCATGATAATTGCACCGTTATTTAGATCACATTCGATATAACGATAACTCGGTCAGCACGCAATGGATTCAGTGTAATTAATTAACTCGTACACGGTGTGTATCATGTCGAACGTTGGGGGTTTTGTTCGATCTCGGAACGATAACACGATAAGAAGAGACAATCGCAGGGGCAGCGAATTAGCTTGGCAAACGATGTTTCGTCGTGAAAAATAGTGAAAGTATCCAGTGTGGCGAGGATACGCTGAATAAGGATCGAGCCTGGGTAATATATATGAGGTTCTAAACGCATGAGTTTCAAATATTTCGGTCTTTATTAATTAACGTATCAAAGGCACGGTATTAATATTTGCTTCGCAGTCTCAACCGCATAGAAGATATTAACGTCCCCGTGTAATATTGTGTCCAGGCTAGAGGGAGAGGACATATTGAAACCGCACAAACTTTGCTCATAGCATCCACGGGGTACTCGTAAATATACAGGGTGGCTGAGATCGAATGTCCCCGTGGACGTAGATGGAATTTAAGTGTGTTGTGAAAGGGCCCTGCCAAGCAGGAAGCTGTGCAAGCAGTCGAATTAATCGAAGATGCACACATACGCACATTATGTGTTTGCTTGGTGTAGCCTTCCGATATTATACCTTTGCACAATCACAAAGGTAAAATTTCAGAAAACGTAATTTTATTGAGAGGAGATGTTCAACTTGCTGATTTTTTTTAATATTATTGTTCTTGTTGTGTCGCGTCCGCTTACGGTTAGGACTGACTACTTACGGATGCGCCTAACTACTCTCGCCTCTTTCTCTCTTTCGTTAAATTTTCGTATTGTCGTATGTGCGAAAAGATAACGTATCGTTGGAAATCGTGAACAAATTTGAAACTCTTCGATGATGGACAAGAAGCCATCACTTTTGACAAATAACCTCGTGCGACAGAAATGTTCTTCTCACGTGGCTCAAATTTCTCTCTTCGCCGTCGAAAAAATTCCATTCTACTGCGACGTACGATACGTACGTCGAAGGGTAATGATAAAACAAATACTGTGGGATGTGCTTCAATCGCGCGTATTTACACTCTATATCTGCAACTTACTGTCCGGAAAACGGGATGAAAATATTTTCGATATTCTTCGGCGTTTCAATAACCGGCGAGCCGGCGAAATAAAATAGAACGGGAGAAGGCAAACGGTGCCGATTAAATAAAACGTTAAACCCCGAAATTTCGTTTAAACGAGGGCCGAGGGGGTGGATTATACATACGTCTTCGGGCGAAAACAATTAACGTTTATCGGGAAGCTCGCGCAGCCGTTACCGGACAAGCCGTGTGGTTGTTTCAGACCCGGTGCCGCTTAAACGCGCAATAAGTGGAGAGAAGAGAGGGTCAAACTAATTCGATTCTAAACTCTGACCGCATCGCGCGAGAAAGAGGCGCGCGCGTACCATCCCGGACACGGTCAGGGAAAGACCCTGGCCCCGCACGCCATACCATGGACACAGATGGCACTAACCGCGTCGTTAAATTCTCAACCTGTAACTCTAATTGCTCATAGACAGGCCGACGTCCTCCTCCTAGTGCCAGATGCCGTTGAAACTTGTTGAAAGCACGCAAACGCGATTACTCATTCGATTCTGTCCGATTCTGCCGATGATTTGCCGCGTTTCTGGCTAATCGTGCGCCAACAGAGTTAACAGAATTAGAGTTACAAAGTTAATTGATCGATTCTACCGTATATCGTGGTGTAACGGCGCGTTCTTCGTATTGGTTTATTGCAGCATTCGTTCGTGGAGTTGTTAACGATCAATGGCGACTCTGTTGTGTTACAGGAGATAGGACTGACGTTGCAGGAAAAATTAGGCGACGATGGATGTGAGCAAAAGCGAACCGAGCAAGAACGGGGCTGTGCAACGAGAATGCGGGGGCTGCGGAGAGGTGATCACGGAAAGGTGAGTATCAATTTGCTTCTCCAAAGGGGAAATCAAGTAGCAAATGTGAACGAAACGAACTTATAACTGACGAAAGTATGAAGAAATGATTATATTATACAGCGTAGATTTCGAAACGTACGAATTTGAATGACGGACCAATTGTCAAGGTCTTAATAATATTTCTTAATGATCGAAGAATTGGAAAATTACCAAAAATTACATTTTCTTTCGAAATCGTACGTTTTAGAAACGTTTAATGGCTCGTTAACACTAAAACTACCAAAGTGGTCAAAATGACTAATTCATGATTTTATTTTAGATACACTACAGATGCAGAACAGTGTATTTTTAGTGGTTTAAATGATTTTTTATACATGAATAAAAGTTTGTGTATTCCATTGTATTTCTATTTCTTTCACTTTAATATCTCTGATGAAAATTCTATGCTTTAGTCCGTGATAGTTCTAGTGTTAAATAGCTGGATACCTCAATTAAGGGAGTATTCTAGTGTGAACTTTTGAAAAAATCGATTTTTTTCATATTCTTAAAAGACAGTTTTAAAAATAAATCTGTGAACTCTTAAAATTGACGAAGTTATGGTTGTTTGAAAGACACGACGACCATCGTATACCGCAATACTAAACTTTAAAGGCATTTTTCTGGAAACTATGTTTTTCAGAACGGTGTCCATGATATTTCAAAATCTACTTGACCAATTGACTCAAAATTTTAGCTCCGCATTTAGTACATGTGTGACAATAGCCTCTATCAGAATCAACGAAAGAAATTTTATTTTTTGTATTTTTTTAGGCTTCCGAAGTTAAACAAAAACATGCCAATCGATAATCGAACTTCAAAGTATCGTCACTTTTTTAATTATCGACTTTTTTCTTTTGCTTTGGTACCTGCTATAGCCAAACTCATACTAATTAAGGAACATTTACGTTTTTTTTATTTCCGAGCAGAGTGAACGGAATTATGGACACCGTGAGACGACCTTTTCTAAAAGCGACTATGTTTGAGAATATGCAGTGCCACTTTTAACTTCTTTTGTCCCAAAAAATTTTAAGACGTCGTTGAAATACGTACAAATAAACCTTGTCGATTTGACTGCAAAAGATATAATAGTTTCTTTGCAAAAAATTCCCTATAATAAAGTTAAAAAAAACACGCACTTCACACTAGAATACCCCCTTAATTATTCGTCAATCTCATCTTTTTAAATAAAGAAAGAAGACTGAGTTTTTCACACTACAGGTACCTTCTGAAGGTATTGGACATGTTCTGGCACGAAGACTGCTTGAAGTGTAACAGCTGCAACTGCCGGCTCGTGGAAGCTGGCCCGTCGCTTTTTATAAAGTCTAATCTCATATTATGCAAGAAGGATTATCTAAAGTGAGTAATTTATTCGACTTCCTTTCCGTTCTCGAAACGTATGGGAACGTACGTACATAACGACGAAAGAATCGGCCAGTTCGTAATATTATAATTCTATTCCGGTGTCGAAGCACACCGTTGACGTTTCGTATTTCATTGTGCCGCGATGCACGGGGAACGTCAATAAAGAGGGCAAAGTGGAGAAGGAGACGCCGAGCACGCGTACGGACGCCGACGTGGCGAACGGAAGCAACAAATCGAATTTTACAGATGAGTTTCCCTTATTGAATACATCCACGTCCCATATAAACAGCGCGAGGGCAAATAAACCGTGTTGAGATTACAAAGTCCCGAGGGAACACGCGCAGGTGGCGCGTCTGCGAAGAGCGAAGGTTCGCTATCGAACCTTACGCGGCCTTTATTAATGGCCCAATATTTGAAGATGGCATATTCGTGGTGGTCGTAAGCTTATTGCTTCTCGTTCCGCGCGGGCTAAGAGTCTACCCACGACGTTTCGTTTCGGGGAATAATATCGTGTAATATCGTGTAGGGGGAAGTAAAAACGCGATATCGCGTTAAGAAACTCCTTGTCTCGTGGAGTTTCTTGTCGCAATATAATGAAATTAGTCCTTTCGATTTGCGCAGACTTTTTGGACACACTGGACACTGCGCGGCCTGTAACAAAACCATTCCAGCTTTCGAGATGGTGATGAGGGCAAGAACGAACGTCTACCACTTGGAGTGTTTTGCGTGTCAACAGTGTAATTACAGGTAAGAAGCTCGATGATCTCTCGGAACAGCGTTGCGCAATATTCGAATGTTTGGAAGTAAAACAAGGCTTTGGAATAATAATTCGAAAGCGTGGAAATTCGATGTACAAGGAAAGAAAATTAGGGACTTTCGACGAGCGAATTGTGTAATGTGGAATCTCGTTAGAGAGTCGTCGGCGAAGAGATTTTAGTTTTAGTCGTGCCAGCGATATTATGTTATTAAATATAACGGGAGGCTGAGGTGTGATTAAACATTCACACCCGAGGGTGGTGGGAAAGTCACTGGTTTCTGCGAAGTATTCGTCGTGGCAGCTCATCCGTATAACAATTTAATTCGAGCCAACCCGGCCGTGTGCCCGGGGGCTTGGCTAAACTTCTGCAGCACTTCGCAACACTTCGCTTACTTATTCACAACAACCAAGTTAAGCTCGAAGCTCGTCCGAGTCTGTGTTTAAGTCGAAACACCTCGGTGAATCCGGCGGATGAAGATAATCGGCGTAAGAATCGAGAAGCCGTGAGTAAGCGTCGTGCTTTCTCGCCGGACTGAACAATAAAGTCGGATTAATTACACCCTCCTTATTCTCATTTTCTCTCTCTCTCTCTCTCTCTTTCTGTCTCCCCTCTCTCTTTTCTGTCGCCGTCAATTTTTTACGAAAGAGATATTTATCTTTGTCCCATTTCCACACTTCGCGATGCTGCTTAATTTTCGAAAATTAATTCGCTTTTACGGGGAAAAAGAAACGGAAATATCCGTGAAAAATGAATTCGCGTACTGCGTGTAACGAAGAAGTCCGGTGAAATTTCCGTGACGGGCATAATTGACGTGAGGACGTCACGGCGGGGGTGTTGAGACATCCGGAGCAGGAGAGGAGATCCGAGCGGAAAGTCGAGAGTTGCGAACTATGCGAGCGACGTGTAGGTGCCTGGAGGTGTACGTCAGATGCAAATCATGCTGACTAATTCACCGGAAAACTAACGAATCCCGAGGGCGCGCGAGCCGAATATCCGCCGTTCCGCGGAGAGACGTTCGTTGCGTAACCGCGTTCCGATAATCTGAAATTAGCAAATTAATTAATTTTCCTGCTGGAATTATTCCTGGAATATTCGACGGCGAACGCTATGCCCGAAATTAACGAGGCCAGTCATCGATCGGAGCGGAAGCTTCGAAAATAATACCGAGGGCGATTCGGTTTGCACTCGTTCGACCACGTTTAGAGGAGGGGGTGGGGGTTGACACGGCATTTCGCTTCTAGCCTAATGTCAGACTGCGGCATTTCTCTGACCTTTCTCCCTACGCTTCTCCTTCCGTCCGTGGTATCAATGGGGTTCTGTTTGACCGATATCAGCTTGCCTGTGCGTCTTGCTTCGGATGTACGAACCATCGTACACGTGAGCGAAGAAAGTTCAAACCGGCGATCGTCGACCGGGGATTAATCGAGCGGCCGTTTCCACTCGAATCGGTTGCACGTTCCTCCGTTCAATTTCAAACATAATCCCGGCCATTAAAAATAGAATTTTTTATCATGTAAGCGACTCCTATCGCGAGCTCGCGGGCGGGGAATAAAAATGAAACGAAGGAGAAAGAACAGAGGCGAGAGTGGTGCATGGCGAGCACCTCCGCGTGGGCAAATGTTGGCGAGCTCGGCGTGTTCCTGCGGCAGCACGTGACTATCGAGCAAAGCCGATTACTGCTTAAAGATACGTCGAAAGTGTACTTTCTTTCGTGGTCGAAGGTAACGTGCAACCCTTAAGGCGAACCATTGGTTAGGGGTCGAAGCGGTTGACCGTAGGTAAAGCGGAAACGGATGTGGCCGTTGGGTCACGCGATCTCCACGAGCCGAGCATAAAACACCTGAGTTGTTTAATCATACGCTCACTAAGCTGAGTCGTACATCGTGAACTCGCGTGGCTTCATTCCCTTCTCTCTCGCTCTCTGCGAGATCGCTCCGCTTCCACTCGCGCGCTTTCCTCCAACGAGATGTACGACCGGATAAAACTACTCCGTTTATCCATTAACAGGTATGTTCCGTCGAGTTACGGTATCAATAAAAGTAATCGATACAGTTCAAGTCGTGAAATGCAGGCTTGCCGCGGAACAGCTCGATCATCCTTTCCGACCGCTCGAGACTGATAAAGCGCCACTTCGTGTTCAACGTACGTAGAGAGACGTTGCTTAATCTCTGCGTGTTTCTACAACTTACGATTGCCTTGTCTTATTAATAAAAACGACCACGTGTTCACCGAGACAAATGAATACGCCTCGCACGAGTTACAACGTGGTGGACAGATAAACGGATAAAACCGAATCCTTGTACCCTCGAAGCGTCTCGAAGAGGTAGCGAGCTTTTTCGAGCTTTGCGATCTCGGCCGACGGGACTCGGAGCTCGTCTTTTGTCTACGAAAGCACGTAAAGCAGGTATTGTCGGACGGCTCCTCCCTCGCCCAGTACTATAGACCATTGTTCGTGCTTATATTGTATTTAGGCATTACGAGTCAGCCTGGTATAATTGTTATTGTTCCGTGGCGCTTATCGAACACGCTGCTCTGTTGCATTCCCACGCGAGTCATCGCCTGGCCTCGTAATTACTCGAAAATCATTAAACTTCCACGACCGCGTACCCGAAACCTGGCCGGCGAGCATGGCGCTGCTATGTCCGCCATTAATAGAATCGTTTCCGGATAATCTCCGGTAGACGCGAGACGGTTGAAAACGGCGGAAAAAGTCGAAAACGATAGAGAACGATATATATCGTAGTTATTGCTGTATTTCCGGGCAAACGAGAGCCCCCTTATCGCTGGGCGCGTGTTTGAACGAAGACCGGGCGAACGTTTCGACGTTGGTGCGAGGCGATCGCGAAGCCGCACAATGCAAAGTTAACTCTCCCGTTACGAATTCACGCTCTTTAGGAGGGTTGCAAAGAGAGAGAGAGAGAGAGAGAGAGAGAGAGAGAGACGGTGGGTAGGTAGGTAGGTAGGAGGTGGATAGGAAGGTCGTGCAGAAGTGGAAAGAGGCAAGTCGCGTAGAAGGGAGCGGCCATTTTGTTTCCGGTGTCCCGGGAGCACTTCCGGTCACCGTCACGCAGTTCTGCGTCGCGAAGTGCCCCCGAGCTCCTGAGATCTCCTTTCACGATTATATTCAAATTAAATGCGGGAGTCTGACCGGTAATATACTGCCGCCAATTTAGCTACAATCCCCCGGAGGGTGGTTCGCCTTACCTCTTTCGCCGACCGTCCGACTTTAGCGGCCTGGAAGAATCCGCCGCGAATCCGTCTCGTCGTTTCTTGCGTATCTATTCCACGTTAATCGCCCGCGTGCGAGAAAAGAAAGGGAAAGGAAAAACGATAAGCTTCCCTCCCCGCGGATCGAGCCATCCGTGCCTGTCCCCCTGCAAACGATGCCGAAAAAATCTCGTAGATCGACGCGGATATTGGTAATCGTACACCAAAGGCATCGATCAGAGGCAAAATTTCGATAACGGGAAAAACAACACCGGTTGGACTTTTGTGATCGCCAATAAATGCGCGTCAGACAAGGAATTCGCTTCCGGTTTTCGATGCAAAGCTTGCCGCGTATCGCGTTCAAGCGCCGCTGCATCCGAACAGTGGGGTTTCAGTTGCACCATTTTCAATGGTGATAATCCGACGTACCGAGGGCCTCGTTGCACGAACCGAACCAGCTTTGTCACCGGATAACCTAGACTCGCATTGCCAGCTCCGGTAGCACCACCGATAGACCCCCCCCCTCCCTCTTCTCTCTCTCTCTCTCTCTCTCTCCCCCTCTCTCTCTCCCTTCCCCTTTTCCAACCCCTTGTCACTACTCCTCCTCCTACATCTCTTCTTCCTCGTCCTCATCCTCATCCTCCTCCTCCTCCTCCTGTTCCACCCCCTTTTGCCAACCCGTTTCATCCCCTTCACCGAAACTGCCTCCGAAAGCAGCCCTCTGTAGTCAAACACCACGGCCGCGCAACACTCTCTCCCCGTTCCTACGATCCACTATCGCACACGATACACAAACTCATGGTAATAGACGTTCCAGCGCGATTATAAATGAAACGCGTGACACGCGGGATCGAATTACTTCGGCGATCAACGGATTCCCTGGCAGAACGATGGCCGCGCCGTGGGAAACGACCGAGAGCTGCGCGCTTCCGCTGTAACGAGCTGGTATTTGTTTCCGTGCCGTCAGAGTGCTTGTCATTATTCATGCGTTTCGTTGTTTCGCGCCGAGCAACGAGAAGAAACGGGGAAACGGAGATGGAAAGGAGATTTCAGCTACTGGAGAACGTACGCCTCAGGGATGAGGGAGGGGAGGGAGTGATTTTCTTTTTCGATAATGTTGTTTCGTTTCGCGCGTCGAATCAAACGAACGGCGTGGATCGTGGTTGATAAGGTACGTCGTGATATGGACGATCGTCATGACGATTTTACGGTCTACACGCGTATATACCTTTGTGTTACATCGGCGCCACCACGACGGTGTACACGTACATATATGCACACTCAGGCTGTGCGTGGTAATCCGAGCCAAAAACTCTCCGAGTTTAATTGAACGCGATAACCGATACAAATTGAACATTGCGGTCAAATGGCAACAGGTTCGGTAAAAGGCGCGTAGCTAGACCGAAGATATACGAAATAAAAGCTTATGGCGAGTCGATCGAACGAAGGAAAAAAAAAAACAGGTTCCCGGGTGCTGATAGTTTTTTTATTACTCGAAGGGAAAAGGGAAAATACAAATAGTACTTTCTTTTCTTTATTGCTTCAAGTGAGAAGGAAAGGAAAGAGATTTCGCGTTGGCGAAACCGACGTGCACGTGTAGGAATTAAAATCGAAATTGGGAAAAAAACCATCTTTCGATCTCGCCGTTATCGAGTTGCCATCAACTTTCGAAGATTTCGTAACGAACGAATTATCGCGTCAAACGAATGTATTTTCCCTTGTTGAATAAAATTTGCGTCGCGATTGAAACCTCGATAGCCGGGAATCTTTATGCAAAACGTTAATCGATCGCGCAGTCCGTGAACGTGGCACATTTCACGCAGCCGGCACGGATTGTTCGCCGGCGGTGCTTTTGGCGCTGACAATACCGCAATGCACAGGTTGGCCTAATAAAACTATGATCGCCGGATAAAACAGTGCAGTGCATGCTGGTAATTAGCGGTATACATAAATCATTGGCAACGTAGCACGTAAATGCATACACACACGCCAACGTGTACCCGCTCCCACACCGTCACCCATTACAAACGCCCGCGCACCCCTTCAACCACCTAACTCCCCCCTCCCGCCGCCCCGACAGTCGAGCAAACGAGAGGTCCGTGTGTATGTATAATGGGCTACGCAACGTTGCAAACTTGGCCCGCGTACGCGACGCCACGCTGAATCTTTGCTTTTGTTGCTACCGCCTCCACTTAAATAGAATAATGAGTAATACTCATTGCGCCAAGAGAGCCGTGCATTCAAAAAAGCTCGCGTTGATTTTTGCACGCTGGCGGGGAATCTCCCTCAGGAAGATATCGACAAGAAACTTGAATTTTCTCCAATAATTCGTCGGCTAAAAAAGGATTCGTTATCGGGGGGCGGAAGGAAAAAAAAGCTTGATTGTCGGGAAGGGGGGAAAGAGATATCGCTTTTAACGTCATAATTAATTCACAGTTGGCAGCGAGACGCTAGACACAACGGTGTCTAGACGTAAGCCTTGGATTTTTGAACCGCTCTCATGCAGAGTGATGACTTAATCTCCGGTTCAGGGGCCTTGTTAGAAAATGGACGTAGCTAAGCCTCGCATGGCTTAAACTCTTCTCGCGCGAGGCATACACATGCCCTATATCACTCTGACAAGTCGCGATTAGCCCGCCCCGTGAGTAACGTCAGCTTACCGCCTTAACGACGCCTCGCACTTTCTGCCCCATTTTAATATTTCATTGCGTGCATTGTCGCGCCGCCGATTTCCGCGCTATTTCCATCGAGTGCCGGCATCTTCAACGAGTGACATCTGTAATCGACGAATAGTCCTAATTGAAGATTTTATGAACGAGCTCGAAGGAAACACAATCTCGCAATTCACAACGTCGATTTTTTTTTTTCAAACTTCAAAATTTCCCACTGTGTTATTTCGAAATATGAAATGATGCGTGCAGAGAAACGAAAACTGACGTTTATATCGTTTTGTTAGGGGGAGAAAAAAAAAAGAGAGAGAAAGGGGAAAAAAACAAACAAGGGGAAACAATACGTATAAATTACATTCGCACCAGCTGTCAATTCGAGCGGTGATATTAGCGGATCGCAGCGTTCTCCAGCAGCGATACGATAGACGGCGTGGAAAAGTAGTGAAACGATCGCCGAGGGTGACGGGGGTGGGGCCGAACGAGTGCTGTGTGCGTGTCGGGGCGTGCGTGCGGTATGAAGCGCGCACGACAGAATAATTAACGAAACATCAAATTCCGTTAAACGCGGGAAATTAATCGAGCAAACACGAAATTAGCTGAAGCGGACGGTAGATACGCGGGTGTATACGCGCGGAGGCCGCCGCACACCCACGCACGCCCCATATTATACACACAGATAGACGCGCGTATTTGCGTTACGTGGTCGCCGATAAAACGATACCGAAATTGCCGCACCGCGGTGAATGTCGTTATAGAAATTAATGCGATTTCCCTCGGGCTATCTACCTTCTCCCACCCCGCCCCCCCCCACTCGCCTACCCGCCCCGCTTAGATTTACTATAACCATAATCGAAATATAATCGAGTGCATCCGCGATGCGTGACGCGTGAAACGCGACTCTTCGTGTGTTCGTGCACATCGTGTGTAGTCGTCGCGCCGCTGTTGCTCGTTGCGTCCTGTTGTATCCCGTTGCGAAATTCCTTTCGATGCGTCACGCTGTAAACGTGAGCCCAGGATGGTCGCAGCTTATGCGCGCAACGGTCGCGGACCACGGACGCGTCCGGCGTTGCGAGCCTCGTGTTTTACAAACATTTGTTTTCATGCAGCGGCGTGCATACACGCGTTTATAAACAACGCGCGGCGTGCCGCGAAATGTAATTCTTTTTCCCCCCTGGCGCATGACTCGGCATCGGCCGAGCCAATTACGAAAAACGGCCGACCGCGGCGATGCCACGACGCGTACCGGTTTCTCGGCGACATTGCCGGAGCGAAACATGGTCCGAGTTTTGTAATTGAAGTCTTTGGGAAAGTAACGAGGACGCGCGATAACCAGCAGCGGAAAAAACAGAGTATGAGAGACACGCATTGCGTGTCAGATGTAAACGTTGATTAACTCGACGCGCGTGACGCGTAAAGTTCGATGATACGCAGAAACGCGGCCTCTACCGCGACGAAAGGGAACTTTGATCGCGAATTAGTTTCGCGAAACTATGCGACGAACCCTTTAACAGCCAGCGTGCGATAATGCATCGACGGGGGGAGGGAGGAGCGAATTTACGTTTGTCCGCTAAGCGAATTCTTCGAAAAGCGGCGGTGGGTGCAGCCGCTGGCGAATCGAATACGAGAGCCAATAAATAATGAGAGCGCGGGAGATCGGCCGCGCTCTGGCGCGTGACCGTCGATAAAATAATAATTACCGGCGACAATGCGCCCGGTACAAATTGCCCGTTAATTTTTGCCGATAAACATTCGTAAGCCCCGCGTAGAAGCGAAAACCGTATGCACGCGACGCGTAAATAATGGTGAAAATACGATCACGAAAAGCGCGTGTACCTCTACCCCGACGCGTTCGATGTGCGCGTGGCGTGCGTGCTTGTATTCGTATATCTGGAGGTTAGCCTCGGCGTAAATATCGCTAGACAATAATTTCGGGTGGTTATTAGCGATAATAAAATGCCAATTTATCGAACGACGCTGCCTCTCCCATCGAGCTGCGCGATTTATAATCCGCGTTCTCGATGATTCGTCACGATGATATGTCGCGCGTCACTGGTCGGACAATGGAGGGAAAAAATGTTGCGTTTGTGCTTTCTCGCGCGCGTTTCGCGGAATGGAAGAATCGCGAATCGAAGGTTCCGTTTAAACGGGACGGGACGTTTGTACAGCTGCTCATTATGGAGTGATAAGCCAACAGGGCGAAACAATGCGGCGCCACGTCGTCTGTCTCGGGCAGGTCACAATGAAACTAAGGCGCAATCCGAAGTCCCGTTCCTCTGTGTGACACATTGGTTTCTGAGTTACCGAGCGTCTGTGTCAGACACCCCGTATCTAGTGGGCTGCAACGGAGTCAGACGACTCCGGTATAATATCACTTGTCACGTCCAACGTCAGTTCGGGAACCTAGACCATTCGGTTTGCTATACGGTTGCAATGACGCTGTAGCTTGTAGCTAAGCGAGCGTGTAGCTCGCGCCGTTCTCACGTGACAGCTTGTCCGTTCGGTCCGTTTCGTCGGCGCACAGTCGCAAAGGAAACAATATTCGTGGAACGTCGATGATACCTTCCAACTACCTAGCTAATTACGTTCTCTACATTCTGAAACGAAAGTTACAGACGTATATAAACGCTTTTCACGCGCGCCGACGTCGGGTCGACGAAGAGAGGGCCTCTCTTGCAAAAGACGTATCACATAAAGGTAGATCGCGATAATAGATCGCCGTCCATCGTGGCAACTTTTGAGAAGTTGCCACCGGGAGCAGCTTGCGACACACTGGCACAGGCGTATACCTCGTGGGTTTCAGTGTCCCGTCCAGTGCATCAATTTCAACTTTACTCGCTGTCTCCCTGCCTTTTTTAGAAGACGCATTTTCTTCCACTTAACTTTCCCCGGCGATAAGGGGCAAGCTCGACGTCGTCGACGATGTCGAGAGGAACGAGAAAGAGAAAGAAAGAGAGAGAGAGAGAGAGAGAGAGAGAGAGAACGAGGGCCAGGGGCTCGCCCGAACGCGTGCAAAGTAAAGTTGTTCTTTAGTTCGTTAGGTCGGATCTACCGACAACCAGGGGTGGTTGCTTTTCCGCTTTACTTATGAGACACGAAGGTGAAGAGATAACCTACCGGCATTATTCACCGCCGAGTGAGGGAAGGAGCTGTGGTTGTTACAGCCGAGTTTAAGGATTCGCCGATGGCAACCTGCTGACGTAACATACAATTTGATCAGCCCTTGCTTCCCTATGTCTTCCCTTGCCAAAATCGTTATAGGTAGAAGATTGCACCGTAGGAGCCTGCGTGTAATTTTATACATCTGACAAGATGCGAGTGAATCTTTCGTTCGTTTGCATTTTTTCACTTTTACCATAACAAAAAATTGAGTTAAAGAAGGAAAAAATTGAACGTGATGCGGAAGCAACTGCTCAATTTTGGTTTCAATAGTACGAAGAAGCTCTCATTCGAACCTGGTTTGTCTGGATCGGTGTCGATATAAAACGATTGTCAAAGTTTGTGGTTATAGACGAGCCGAGGTAGTTTTTGTTTCGTACGGTTGGCACTGTCATTATGATCTCGTTAAAGAGAAAGTTTTGCACAGCTCATCACAAGGGTAAAAGAGGATGCCCAAGGGCCAGTCTATGGATGGCCGTTCTCTTCGAGGGTACAGGATGGATTCGAACTCCCAAGGGTGAAATGGCTCATTCCGACGCACTTATCCGGCGCACGCCGTAGATAACCATAGATTAATGGGGCTTGGAGACTCGAGAAACGGACGGAAAAGAGACGAACGAACGAGAGTCGAAGGACGGGTGAAAGGGAATGAAGGACCAAGGGCGAAAGCGAGTAAAGACATGTGTCACGGAAAAAAAAAAGAGGAACGAAGAAAACTCTATCCGACTCTATAAGAGAGGGGCGTTATACCTTACTCGGCGTCCTAAGCTGATTTATTGTTTATTGAGAAATATGGCCGTTACTTCGCTCCTAAGAATTAACTCTCTTTTTCTCTCCTTTCATCTCGAACCATTCGGTCGACTTCCATCGGGCAGAACGGCGAAAGAAGGAGCGTGACGAAAAAGGAAGGAGGGAAACTGTTGTCGTTATTTTTACCATTCGTGTCGAGCAGCCCTGAAGCAGACTGGAATCGATACAATCGAACGATATTTGTCCGCCAACTTTCAGCGGGGATTAAATTTTCACCGATTATTAGATAATGCTGTATTAATGCTCAGACTATATACAGTCTTTGAAACTCCACCAGCTTTACGCCAAGTTGATGGACTTTGCTTAATGCAAAGCCGACCCACAGAAAGGATTAGGCTAGCTAAACCCACTACCAGAACTCTCTCTCTCTCTCCCTCTCTCTCTCTCTCTCTCTCTCATCATCTCTTGCTGTTTCTCCCCTCTAGGATATTCAGAATATTCAGTTATCAAGAGCTACCGGTCAGAAGGAGGTACCGGCTAGAAGTCAAACAAGCTGCCCCAAGCGAGATAAGACTGTTAGTCAGACCTGTAAGTTACCGGATGACGAGCTCATCCCGTGTATCTTTTTCTTTTTTTCAAGCGATTCCAGCGATTCGAGGAAACGAACGACACGCACGAGTCCCGATAATTCGCTCCCCCGCGATTGGTCATGCGTTTCGCTCCGTGACAATAAACCACGGTTCACGCACACACGTTAACTCGGGCGAAGAAACTTTGCGGCATGGTTTCTGCCCACCTAACTCCGAACAAGATTTGGTAATTAAACCGTGGCCTGTGCAACTTTGAATTATGCGTGTTCACGGTCCTGCGCAGGAGAACTCTTAGGGGACCAATTTGTTGATTAAACCTTCGAAGTGTCTTGCCTTCTAATTCCAAGGCGTCTCCGTAGACTCTCGGCTTTCCCAAAAGCGTTGCGGGGTTATATTTAAAACGTCCGATGACGAAATCCCCGACTATTTCCATAGGGTTTTCATTGAAAGGACGAGTTCTCGAAGGAATCTCGATCGAGCTTACAGAAATAAACAAGGTATCTAAATCATCCGACGGATTTCATCCGGTTAAATCGGCTCCATGGATCTCTTTAATTGCGAGCTTAATTTTAGGGTCTACATTCATAACCCTTGCACGGAGAGGGTCGCATTATTCTTCCGTGGGGTGCAATTTATTAAATCCGTTCGGGAATACGCCCGATTCGTATAATGCGACGCGGATTTCGCGCCGTGCGCGTACACCGTGCGCGAAGAAGGAAAGGGGAACGGGCGAAATTTAAACGAAATTTAAACAAAGGGAAAAAAGAAAAAAAATGTAGCGATCGAATGTTTGGCGGAACGTTGGCTTTCATCATCCATTCCCGTTACACCGTGCCGCGCTTCGAGTAAATGACTCGCATGGACTGCTTTGAAATTGATTTTAACGACAGAATTAACATCGAAACAATCTACAGTTTCCGATAGAATTACGTGAACGATTTGGATATTTTCCAGCCAAATTACAGGAACGTCAACACCATCGTTGGTATCCCTGTCATCCACAATGCGCAACTATGCATCGTGAGGCAGAGAGGAGGGGAGGGGAGGGAGGGAGGGAGGGAGGGAGGGCAACGCCGCTCTCTTTTCGAGTGTAAAATTGAATCAGCGCTTTTTAAACGTTCCGCACGCTTACTTTTACGCGTTTCGTGCACACACGTTTCCCCGTACGTTTGATGAAAAACATAAATCGTTCGCCCGACGCTCGGGCATACGTGAAATTCTACAAACTTATCCTCGCTATTTTCGAGCGAAAATAACACCGAGCCGAGTCAAGCACAAATTGAGATACACCGTTCCTCGTCTTGCCATCGACGTAAATTACCAAAGATCATTCGGAGAGCCATCGACCATAGTCTAGACTCTAGACAAATTTGCCCGAAAGCTAGGCTCGTGAGATGACGATGAACCGAACCGGTGAAACAAAACCTGGACAATGCCCGCCGGTTACATCGACTACCGTGCGGCGTGTAGCTCGTACACTCGACAACCTCGATATTCGATCTCGAGGTGCATGGAAGATTTCGGTGTTGATAGATCAAGCATGTACTAAGCCGCTACGGGCTACTTCACTTAGGATAGGAAACTTAGGCAGCAACGTAAGTCGTGTTTAACTCCGTGGTTCTCCCCCTTAGCGGCTCGGCTCCGCCGGCTCGTAAACCAAAGTGACTTAGCGGGCCTCGGACCTCCACTTCCGGTGCACAGTCTCTCGAACGCGGCCGTCTCCCATTGGCCCGTTCAAATTAGCCGGAGTTTATCCGGAATTATGGAGTAGCGGCAGCGTACTTCTCAACGATGCTCGTCGATGAGCACGAGTGCGTGCTTGCTGGCAGATCGATCGGCTATCGGCCGGTTGCCATAATTGGCAGATTCCCTCGTTATATTCACCAATTAAGTTCTCGTCCGGCTCTGCCAAAAACTGTTTTGTCAATTTCCAGCGGGCTGAAGGACCATCGCGTTTTGTTCAGGCGTCGTTCGAAAAACAAACGAGGGAAAAAAGGAGGAAAAAGAAAAAATCGATGGCCGCCGGCCGCCGAGGGGAAGAGGACGATGTCTAGCTCCGATGCGGAGTTTACACGCGTGCGTTCCGCGCGTATGTTCCTGGCCATGCCAGCGCATTATAGTTCGTTGCCGTTAACTGGCAATTATGCAGAGTGGGAGCTTAGCCTTTCGAAATGGGCATCGATCGTGCCGGCCATCCATACGGTTATGCTGCCATATCCAGCCCAATAACGTTTCCCCGAAACGGAGATAATCGCCGGCGGTTCCTCCTCCGCCTTTCAACCGCTCGTCCTCTGTCAATGCGAAACGTTTGCCAAACATTGAAAACGCGCCGGAACGTTTCCTATCGTTCGCTTCGACTCGTAACCTAGTAGCTGTCAAAGAAAGCTGTCGTCGCGATCGACAAACTCGACTCGAGATTGACGAGCTCGGTGCTTGGAACTCAACGTCATTTACGAGAAATGAGAGCCCGCCAGGCCTTTCTCTCAGTCACCGGTGTCGCTGGTGATCCTGGAGAACTGATAAGTACCTGCTCCAGGCGAACGGCAGATTTATTGCCGAGCTTGTCGGTTAACCTCTCGCTGCCACCCTAGTTCTATCTTTACTCTCTCGCCCTTTTCACCTTTCTCTCTCTCTCTCTCTCTCCCTCCCTCTCCCTCTCTTCCTGCTTCCCCCTTTCGTTTTCTTAGTACGGTTCTTGCCCTCATCTTGTTCCGCGACCGAGAACGATTCGTACAGCCCCCCTCTCTTCTGCTTCCACCGACCGAAACTCAACTTCCGTTTTATTGGCGGAAATAATCTTTGATGTGATTGCGCTTTGCCGTGGAACTTCTTTTCTCCGACCACGATGGCAACCAAGCCGATCGATTCGCGATACGCGGGCCCGGATTCAGCTTCGACAGCCCACCAACAGCACTCTCGACCCCCCCACGCGTACTCGCGATAACGCGTTCTTTTTTCTTCTCTCGATCTCTCTTTCGAGCCGGGACTCGTTACATATTAATACGACTCGTATTAGCATAATGTCGAACAATATCAACTGGGTGAAGAAAGGAACGATAGAACGATATATATGTATATACATATATAAGAAGCTACGGAGAGTTTTCGAGAACCGAGAGATGAAATATCGCGATGATTTCTTCCCGTGGAAATAAAGATCGGCACGCTGCAATTGTTCGATAAGACGAGGCTTTGCCACGCGAAACGTGTCCGCAACAGAAATATCGCAGTTTCTACCCAGCCGATATTCAACCCCTTCGAAGCAGCAAAGCCGCCTTCCTAAAGGTATCAACGGCCCATCGTTGTCTTAATTTCCTTTGTAATCTACGTTATTAATATAGCTTAGGGACGGCGGCGCGTAATTTCACGCCGCATAGAAATTAATAGAAAGACGAATGTTTCCTCCGCGTGCTTTATACTCGGACGGAATATCAAATGAACCGACTGAATTTCTTTCGTTTGGAAAATTTTCGTTCCTCTCTTGGGGAAATATAAAGGAATTTTCCTTTCTTTGGGGGGAGGTGGAGGGGAGAGGAGGAGATGAGGAGGCGACCCCATCAGTTTCAGCCTGGTTAATTTAAAAACAAAAAGTCCGACTCCATTCGGAGTCTTGAGCCCATCGGTTCGACGTCGATGGGACGCGTGACATGACATAGAGCCCGTGAACATTTCCATGTCAGCGTGCAGCGTACGGTCGGACAATGAGTCGCGCGGATTCGAGACGTCGCGTTGTGTATTATCGAGTGGCATTCCGACGCGTCTCTGCAGCGACATTTAGATAGCGACGTCAACTGTCTACGGGGGGTAAATCTGTCTTGGAAGCAAAGGCAGCGCACTTCCCCCAAGCGGCGCGGCGCGGCGACCAGCCCTCGCTACCGAACCGAGCGAATTCACTTCTGATCGAATTAGCGCGTCACAGTTCCCTGATACCCCGACAGTCTGAATTAATTAACAGGAGAACGCACTAGGTAAGCAGCCATTATCGAAATAAAGCGGCCAGATATGAGCTGGCGTAACGAGAGATAACCTGAAGGACACGATGAATCGTCAATTTTCCGGTGTCGTGTATAAATTAACGGTCTGTTCGAAAAGACGAAAAGAGATTTCTGTCACGTCATCCTCATTTAGAATGCGACGAAATATTTCACAACGTAGCGTAGAATTTGAAAACGTGAAGGAGAAGCGCGTGATCGTTCAAAATTTAGGATTTATACACTTACTGTCTTAATTATCGTTTGCTTGTTGATACTGTGATATGTATCCTCGCACTATGAAAATAGTCCGCCTCTGTTATAATAAAAATGCATCCTCCGTTTAAGAAACGAAATCCTCGCTGTTTCTTAAACAGACAAGACTGCCTAACGTCATACCGGGCGAACGCCTCGGCACGAAGGAACAGCGTCTTGACTCCATTAACTTCACACTTAGTAACACCTTAGAAACCCTGGTGTCGGCGGAAGATCTGATTAGGGGTTCGAGTCTCTGCTAAACGCGTTAGTCTCGACTGTAGAACGTGGAGGTAGGGGTGGAGTGTACAGCTCCATCAGGTGCTAGAACGGTAGCTCTGCGAAAAGCCGAGGGTAGGGGCGTTTGAGGGCGGAGGCGGTTGTCTCTCCATAGTTTGATGCAAATTGAGTAGGAGCGCCGGCAACTACCAAGAATATAGACGCTTTCTCCGGCTCTTCTCTCGCGCGCGTAGGGATTCCGCGATCAAGTACAAAATTTATTCCCTGCAACCACCTCCACGCCGACGTTGCACCACCGCCCTTCCACCCTTCCGAGTCTCTGGCCTTGACTACCGCCGAAGTGTTGCCGTTTGGGGTTTCTCACCCCACTGCAGTACACTGCTTCGACAACTCGCTCTGTTTGCCGACGAATGTCGGGGGCTTCCTCTCCTTTCGACTTGACAACGTTCAAAGTCACGACCGGTCTCGCTAGACAACCCCTTTGCCATCGTCTTCGTTTTCCGGTTTCACCCGACACGTTAACAACAGCTATCGCAGAAAATAATTGTCGAAATTGTACAACGCTTGATGCTTATTTTCAACATATAGGAACTCGCACTGGGGCTGAGAGTTTTTCCCCCGAACGCGAACGTTGTCGCGAAACGACACCGCCGCGAAACGTTTCGGCGCCATTTAACGTCAACTAATGCCCCAAGCGTTTAAGCGTTGCATCGACGCGACGTGCAATCTATATCGCGTATCTAGTCAGAAAATCACAACACCATTATGCCACCATGTCGTTGCTTCCATCCCGCTTCCTCTCTGCCTCTGTACCACTCGTCCTCTCGCTCTAATGTTCCCTTTTTATGGTGCACGATTCGAGGCTGCCCCCGGGATCGATTTTATTTCGCACCGTGGCACTTATCGTACCCCGTTACGGTGGAGCATTGCTTTTTATGGCGGTCCATGCTAGATGTTCCGATCGCTCTTCGGTTCTCTCTCGCTATTTTCTTTCCCTTCCGCAACCTTCGCGAGCTTCTGTCTGCTTTCCTGTCGTCTCTCCTCCCCGACACAATTCCGGTGTCGCGGAATTAAAAGAATGGAAAATCAAAGGGTAATCATCGTTCGCGACGCCAGTTACCGAACGCCGACAGATGCTATCTCAATTCGTTTTTGATGACGCTAAATCATCCCCTCCGTGGAATCGATCGGTCGCGTTGCGTATCGAAAATCGTTCTACGTTTCCTTCGAACTGAACGCGAGTTAAGAATCCGCGTTCTCGCGGTATTTAATAGGAAAACCTTCACGATCACGTCATCGAGCTCGAGGATGTTTCGCCTCAAAGGCAACGCACACGCATTTTGTTACTCACGTTGCGATTGCTGACCTGGCTCGTTTCAAATGCTGCAAATCCTCTGCGTATTCGTGCAGGTGGCCCGGGTAGGTGCTGAAAAAAATCACGTCTGCATTTACATAAGCGCCGGCATAAACCACTCGACAGAAATCCCGACATAAAACTCAAACAGGATCGCAGCACGGGACAGCACATCCGTTGAATACGCAATGTCCGTATGTACGCAATGTACATTGTCCTTCTCCCCCTCCAAAAAAAAAAAAAATGCTTTTATTATTCACCGCTGAATTACGATACTAAGATACACCTCCTACGTTTACACCTACGCGATATTTATACGTGCGTAGTCTTCAAACTTTGAGCATTCAACGAATGGAAAATATTGTCAGATATTAAATTTAAATGTAAATAAATAAAATTAAATAAAATTTAATATAACTATGATATTCCTTTGTATTCTTGTCTCGAACATCGAAATGCAAAAGCATGAGCAGATCATATTTACATTTTTGCAAATCGAATTCATCCTCTCACAGATCAAATTCACTCTTTTGCAAATCAAGTTTTTCTACAAATTTGTCTTCTTAAGCTAGTGTAATGAAAATCAAATTCAATGTAAAGATATTATTCCGAAATAAAATTTTATTACATGTATGTGATAATATTGAAATAAAAAATACTTATTTGACATTAAAATTTTTTATATATACGTATGTAGATTTGTCAATAACGATTCGCCTGCCGCTGTGCGGAGTACTTAATTATGACAATCTGCAGGAGTGATAATTGCAACAGAATGATTAATAGCATCTATTAAATGTTCATGGTTCGAAGGATCAGCCAAACTATATCTTACACAAAGAGTAATTTTTGAGAAAAATAAACTTCTTCAATAGGGAGAGTATGGTGGTAGAAACAATAAAATGTGTAACTTCACTTTCGACTCATCCACAAAATGAATTTGATTTGCAAAAAGATGAATTTATAGTGCAAGAAGGTGAATATGACCTACAAACGAGTTAAATTTGGAGTTCAAAACCTGTACAAAGATATCAGAGAGGTTAGACAGCAGGAAACCAAAGCTCGAAATTCATTCTTAATACCGAAATAGTATTATATTTCACGATTGTGCGTTATATAATCGTGCAATACAGAGTGGAATGAAATAACGAGAACGACAGTTTTACTCTTGGAAGACAAATCGCGGGAATAACTGCGGTTCGTCATCCTGACGGTCGATACGAAGTACGTATAACACTTTGAGAGCGATGTTCACGGCACCTGACGAGAATATCAAGCCGTCGCGGTATCCTGACAAAACGATTTTCGAGTCCCTCGTGGATCCAGCGAGGATCTATTGTGCCTGTTGGAAGCACCAGCCCGTCCCTCGTGATCCTCGTTTTCCAAGGTTCTTTAGCATTTCCGGCGTATCGTCCTTTATGCGGACATCCCAGAATCCGGCGCCCCGTTCTCTCCCGCGGTTACAGAAAAAATTGACTTTTAAGCCGGCAATAAAACGGAAAAATGCGAAATCTTTGATTTTAGTGGCGCCTCTTCCACGCGTCCCCTTTGCCGCCCGCTCGGGCGACAGTTGGTCGATGCGTATAACCCTCGCGGGCAACCTTATTTCTCTTATATCGCAAGCCAAGCACGTTCGTACTTCGCCACCGTTTCGAAATCTGCGTTTCCATGTATATACATATCGCACACCGCGTAGGATCAGTGGAAAATACCGTGGATTTCATTCGTTGAATTTTAAAGCACAGTTACCGCGATGCTGCGCTTTATCAGAACGCTATCGAATTATAATATATATACTATATGGATGTTCGTGGTTTACAAAAGTCGCGGTATCGACGCGTTAAAAAAAAAAAAAAAAAAAAAAAAAAGAAAACGAAACGCGAGAAGTTGGCAGGGAAGAGTTCGAGGAGACGCGTGAATACTATTGGCGGGTCGTTAGAAGAGATTTCGATTCCGGTGTTCAACGTCTGCGATGGGGAGACGCAGGAAAGAAGGTTAGAGCCGAGAAAAGGACTCGACGGTAATCCAGGTACGAACGTAGCGTCTGCGAATCGGGTGGAAATTTACATTTAAAGGACCTCGAAAGACACTCTCGGAAGAAGCTACCGGTGGCGTTTCGCCGCTTGTTTTTATTTTCTCGCAATTTCCTCGACGGAGCAGAACGGAAAACGATCTTAAAAGGAATTAGCACGCTTTACTACCCCGCCTATCTCCCCGACAACTCTTAGCACGGAATTTCTTCGGGAGCCTCTGCCACTTTCCAGCCTCGTCATACCGATCCACGCGACGCACCTCCCACGTCGCATTAATAAAATACGAAAACGAATGTTTCGCAAAAAAACAAAAGAAATTAAAGTGACTCTCTCTTTCTTCCTTTGTTCGCAGATTTTGCATAGGGGACAAGTTCTTCCTGTGCGAGAACAAAATCCTGTGCGAGAGCGACTACGAGGAGAGACTGGTTTTTGCAAACATGGCGGTACATCCTCCGTCGACCGCGACGCTGGCGCACATCAAGAGACAAGTGATTCATCTTCAACCACAGGTAATGAAACTCAATGCCTTTGAGTTTTTAAACGCTTTTCGTAACCACGCGTCACGCGCCACGGTCGTCGATTATGCCTACGCCCCGCGATCTACATAATCCTCTGGAATACCGGTTGACATCCTTTGACAAGCGATACCGCTATAAACGCGTGCTCGATATCCCCGCGATATCCGTCGCAAATACGTACGCTGACCATGCAAGCGTATCGCTTTCCCGCGTGACGTAGTCGAGCCTCCCGGAGAGAATCTGCCGGTGAGAAGAGACTACGACCGTCGGATATCTTCCGTAAGGTTCAAAACTCCTTAAGACGTAACCCCTTAAGATGGGTTAAAGTGGCAGGTCGCTCGTCCTGACCCTCTTGACAACAAAGGACTCCCCCGGGGGGCTTCAGCTATGCTTTACCACCCCGCCATCATCTTACGAGTTAGGATATCGCGTGTCCTTATTAATTAAGCTCGTCCGTTAAGCAAGCCTCATCGCATACCGTAACGATCCGCCGTCTTCGCCGGGACTGGAACGTGCGAAAGAATTTACTCTTTGAATAAGGGATTCGCCGACGCGCTTAAGTGGAATTACCGGGCTGAAATGCGCGCATCCGTTAAAGAACTCTTCGTCGCGAAAAGTTTTCAAACACGACGATCGCGCTGGAATTATAAAGATGTTCGATCGATATAGATGAGAATGCATCAGGATAGATACAAAGTGGAATTTCAGGTATGCTGGTCGAGATGAAATTAAATAAAAAAGAAAATCGATAGATTCTTCGCCTTTCGGCTCTTATTTTGTTAAATATCGTTGAAAATGCCTCTCGATAATCGTGGAGGACGACGACTTTACTCTACAAGTTGGAATTATAAACTCGTCGTCTGGTTAAGCCGTTTGGGTTTCTTGATTATCTTAAGACAACAGCCGTGCTTCGAAACAATATCTTAAGCTCTCGCCGCGGACTTTGCCCTGTCTGACCCAACGAGGATCCGATCTACTTAATCCGACCTCCGTCTTGCAAGGATGTTTACGTCCCTCTGCATGCTGGCGTCACGTACCGTAATTTACCAAGTGCAATATTTACCGATCAACTACCAGCCGACTCGCTCAAATGTCTCAGTAACCACGACTGATAAATATCTCAACATCGTTGCAACGCCATTTACGTGTTTTACGTAAGCGGAGCTGCCTATGGTCTCATCGACTTCCTATAACGTGTTACCTAAAACCTGAAGACTTTAAGTCAGATCAATTCACGTACGCGGAGATTGGTCCGTTTACACATTTATAGCATTGGCACTATTCCCATTTTCCTTTAATATTCAAGACCTCTTTAACGTTCAATCAACAAAAATCAAAATTTGTTCTCAATTCCCTTCCTTAATCTTCGGAAGTACGAAGTAAAGTATTGAAGCGCATAAAATTTTGATCGGGCGCAAATTAAAATTTCAGTCACTTAAGCTTGTGCGAAATCTAAAGCCAAATCTAGTATTAAGTAGCCCGGTATAATTATTCTGCCGCGCAGTTTCGCGGCGAACGTGTCGAAAAGTCAGAGGCGAGAACGAAATCCTTCGAAATCGACTTTCTCCGCCAATCGCTTCGGTTTTTTAGCAAACCCAGTCTTAATAGAGCGCCCCGCGTTCATAGAACGAACGATTCGCATAATTGCTGGCAAGTATCGTTAACGAAGTTTCAAGACAAACTTTTTAAGAGTGGTCGAAGAGGCTAGATTGCCGGTGCACACGCTCGAATTGTACGCATGCACAGAATAACGAGGTCCCCGGCTCCCGATGATATCAGACTCGGCAACGTGTACTACTTATAATATGTAAATTTTCTCCCCTTCTCCTAGAACCGGTTCTGCCAGGGAGCTGCGTGTAATTCAGGGGTTGCTAACCCTTGCGACTCTATTTCTACACACCACGTAAGTGTTCATGTTCACCGGCGGCTGCCTACCGCCGTGCTGCGTCCTTCCTTCGTTTCCGTTGTGCGTGAGCACTCGCTTCTCGTGCGTGAGTGTTTAGTTCAATTAATATCAGTTTGCACGTACGGCTCGCTGCGAAATCCGTTGTCGCGTTGAACGGAAAAAACCAACCGACACGTTTGGTCGGCGAAACGAGGACGAAGAGAAATCACGTGCGAAAGTAGAACCGGTCAACGATTGTTTCTCGCCTACCGTGGAAAAGGAAGAAACACATCGCGCGCTACGTTTGAACGCATAAATCGCGCTGTCGCGTCGCGATTTTTTTCCTTTTCTTCCGTTCTCTCGACACGCAATGATACGACTGAAACGACTCCGACGTCGCCAAGCAAACGCTTGAAAAAGCGTCAGAGCTGCAAAAAATCGCGATCTCGCGCGTTTTTCACGATTCCAGCGCCATCGATGGACTCGTGGTAATATCGATTTCATCCGAGAGGGGGGGATTTGCGTCTCGGAGGGTTATAAATGACCGATGCCGTGAAATAACGGGCTGGCAGACTAATGCCAATAATCGACGCGGCATGCTAATGTAGTTTGCGCATCTATTACGCTAAGCCTGACGGATCCCTCTTGACATGTCGTTCCTGGAGCGTGAATACCTTCGATCGCAGAGAACGCCCCGAAGGTGTCTGCCCGCGACATCCACGGCCGTTCTATTTCCTCTGGTGAATGTCATTCTGACATTTAGCATCTGAATGGAAAAGACAATCGCTCGAGACAGCTGGTCTCCGGTGCGGGTTTGACGCGGCGGTGAGATAACGTCAGGTGGTCCGAGTCGTTTCGCTACGCGGTGTTTCTCATTTAAGTGTCACGAATCAACCACGTTCAGATTAGAAATCAAGATTGTCGTTGACGATCCTAACTCTCCCGAAACCGATACGAAACGCGTAGAAACGCCGCCTGATTTTATTGCGACAATATGAGCACAAACGAGACAGATTCCTCGAAGAGTGCGCGTTTCGCTCGCGCGAAACGCGTAATGATCGTGGGAACGGATTAGGCGGAAACGGCGATCAACAGGAGTTAGGAAGGAAAGGATAATTCGACCCTTGGAACAGCCGGCGGCTCGTTGGTGGAATTAAACGTCGCGAAGGAATGCAAAGTGGCCGTGCTATCTCGACTTGACAAAATCAAGAGCAAAGGAGGGGAGCAAGGGGGAGGGGGAGGAGAAGGAGGCGTTAAGATTCTTAAAAACCGCGAAGAGGGTGAGAGTCCCGGTCGTAGCAGCTGCCAACCCCTGACGCTTCTCCTTAAGCCGTGGGCTATGGGAATGGCGGAGTTGCCCCGGCCGAACCGAGGTGGAAGGTAGTTTTTCTGATTGCCTGAGAACGGACAGCTGTCCCAATCTTTCTCTCGGCTATAGCAACCGAGCGAGCTCTCTCGGCAGGATCTCATCGGCTCTTGTAAATAACGCCTGACCGTGCGCCGTTTACGAATAACTCGAGTGTGCCAAGCGATCCTAGGTAAACCGGCAACCGGCCAGTGGGAAAAGGAGGAAGAAGGAATGGAAAAAAATACGACGGTCATCACCCTCGATAAATTCAATTACCGTGGTCCTTGTCCCTCGAGCTGTTCCATTTCTGCTCCTCTCCTCTCTTCGGCTCGCCGAGTGGAAAGGAAACGCCTCGTTGAAAGGAAGCCTCGCGCCCCCTCGTTCATCCATCAAACGCGTCACGCGGCTTTTTAAACCGCGACGTAAACGGCGACGAACCGTTCGAATTTCTAATCGATTCGCGAGATCTTTCTCTCGTCTTTTTATCGTGTCGTCTCAACGACGAGTAATCTCCCCTTTCCCACGGAGACAACGGTGTAACACGTTTAAAAATTGGCGAGAAGTCTTATTTTGATCTAATTTTCCCCTTGAGACCGGAGAGGGCGGAGAACGCGTCCGTGGGAAAGGGATAGGCCGCGTAGCGCTTGGGACGAAGAAAGAGAGAAGTGGGTGGAAGAAGAGAGAGAAGCCGCGAGAGGGTGGGAGTTCGGAACGATTATCTGAGTTTTAAAACAAACTCTCAAGTGTCTGCAAAGTCTTCTGCGAATCGGAGGGCTGAAGGGGGTGGAACTAAGGGACGGAGCAAGGAAAGCGATGGGAGGGGAGGAGAGAAGGAAGGAGGTTGCGGAAGATAATATGCTAATGCCAAGACGGAGACTACATGGGAATTTAAGAGGATCAATGTGCAGTACGAGATTCGTACGGCGAATAAGGTATTACAACGTCTTCTATACTTCTTCCAGGCGATTAGACCCTCTAAAGTTCGTGGAACGTGCACGGAGAACCTGAATTAAATTAAACTTCCGAGTATTCGTCATTCTCGTTCGACGTAGAGGCACCGAGCCATGATTCGCCGTTCGATAAAAACATTATCCACGACTCGGCTGAAATGGTAAAATTAATTTATCGCAACAACGTGAATCTTTCTGAGAAAGAAAAGAATAATGAAAGAAATAACGGAGACAAGGAACTCCTGTTGTGAGAATTCCTTCGGCGTGTGTAAGTTTTTTGTTAATGACCGTATTATTAGATTCACGGTACTTGACTACGTTTCACATAAAGCTTCCGCCTAGTCCCTTGTACAATACACGCAGAGGAAGCTCGTATGGGAAAGCCCAGCTTGCGAGCTTATGTGAGATTACGAGTTTAGTTAGGAAACAACGGAACACACTGCGTAGCCGCCATTCTCTTTTGTAACGATTATTATACGCAGCGTATGGACTTCTCTATCTGCCACGTCCACTTACGTACATCAACGACAGGAAATCTCACCCTCCCGGTCGTCAAGTTCAATCGACTGACAAAAACAACACGATCCGCATTTAGAACACGAGAAACGATCGTTAGACGTTTCGGTAGAAAGTTTTTTTTTTTTTTTTTTTTTTTTTTTCCTTTTTGAAAAAATTTTTTTTTTTTTTTTTTTTTGTTTCTCTCGTTAAAACGGCCTAATAATAGCATCTAACAATAACGCGAGCACGAGCTTCCTGTTAATTGAGAATCGTTAAGCGTGAGTCTGTATTTCAGGAGTAACTCCGGAACTCTCCGTTGGAAATCCCAAATGATGAAGCACATTAAGGAAATCCTACGCGATATAATAATCCCCGGTAAAATAGCGAGGTTCACGGCATTCTGTTCTAAATGATCCTCCTTCGATAAACGACGTGGCTAATTCTCATCTTGTGCTTCGGCCGGGCGGATAGACCGGCAAGAATCGTGGCACGGGGGCGGCGAATGGCGTGGAGGGTGGCGCTAATTTTTGCGCTTAAGAAAAGCGGCACCGTGGAGGAACTAGCTTGCACCTGGCTGTTTCCCAGCCGCGGGAGATCAACGGACAAATGACACGCGATTCTCCTAGCTCCCCGTAACCACCGACAACCCCCCGGCAACCCCCCGATGCTCCGCATTTACCGTCAGTTACAAACTGCCTTCACCTTCTCGTCGAGTCGCGATTAATGTCTTATTCGTGGGCCGAGGTGTAAAGATACATTCACGCTGGCGCAGGAAATTGCGCAATGGAGCTAATAAGATCGTCTACAGTCTACAATCCGACGAACTGAAAGAATTTCAAACGATGGACGCGTTGATGGAAATAAAATAAAACGCTAAACAGGAAGTTGGATCTGAACGATTCCAAATCTATTAACGTTGATTTGAACAAGATTGGTTTCGTGATTCAAACGCAGGTCATATTTATTGGGTTTGTATGAATCATTACGTGAAACTGGAGATGTGAAAACGCTGAAGAAAATTTTCTGTCAAAGTTATGAGAAACCTAGATACGTTCGAATGGTTTCATCTTATTGTTACAGTGCTCTGCGCCCGAAATCTGTATCTATGCAAACGAACGATTTGCAGAGCGCGTGCCGTTTGATTACAACGACGGCAGTAAATCCACCGGACAGTAATTCCTTCCCTGGCAATTGTAGATAAAACTTGAATAAGTCATAGACTTAATTTAACCCGTGGTACCGACCAACAGAGCAGTCCGGAGCCTTCCACGGAGATTTCTTAATTACGTGCGGGGTCCTAGCGAATGGGATGAGGGCGAAAAGAAACAGAGTGAAAAGCGAGGAGGAGGAAAAGAGATAAAACGGAAGGCCGTTTGTATCGAGGAGAGAGAGGAAGGAAGAAAGACGGTGGCGGGTCCTCGCCGGCTCGCGAAAAGTTAAAAAGGGTTCTCGTTGCGGCAAGGAGATTTAGAAATTCCACCCGGGGAGAGAAAGTCGCCCTCTTGCAACGGTGATAAAGCATTTCTTCGGCGGTGCTTTGTCATTTTTATCATAATTATTTACGGGTTAATTACTGGCGGCCGCTGGCCCGTGTGAATTTTTCTCTGTCAGTTGCACCTTAGACTTTCCAATTAAAAACGCGCTACATAATTCAAACGTTTCCCTTTAAAGGCTGTATCATGTTCGAAAGAATTATTAAACAGCCTTTATTTTTCTTTCCCCAACGCACCCTCCCTCTGCCCGCCTGACTGTTCAACCACTTTGTGGACACGAAAGTTCGCCGCGCATGAGGGAAAATCATGAGAATGGCAGGCTCGTTCATCGCGCGAAAGTTAGCATGATCAACTTGCCAAGTAAAATCATGGTAAGGGTGGATCTCGTCAGCAGGGGCTGCTGCCACAGCACGGTCTGCCGAATTTTAAGCCTGTATAATTTAACACCTTTGCCGGCGAAACTAAGAGAAACTGATGGTGAAGGGAACAACGGAGCTAGAAATACGAAGTTTGAAGTTTTCAACAGCACTTATCTATCCTAGCGGCATCTCTCGTTCCCCGCTCGGTGTCCTCACCGCCTATCGCCACGTGCACTCTTTCTCCCTTCCTCTCGCTATCGTCCCGATGATTATATGCCTCGCAGATAGAGACGGCTGGTGAAGGCCGTGGTGAAGGGGAAGGGACAGAAGTAGAAAGAGAGGATATCGAGTGGGAAAAGACGGGAGGGACGAGCGGAAACGCCCAAGTTGCGTTGCTACGTCTGAGCTGAGATACAAGTTCTCGTTCTTCTGGCCTTTTGTTTTTGGAGTAGAATCGGTAGAGAGACGGTGGAGAACGGGAACAAGAACACCGTGTCTAAAACGAATTCGTTAGTGGCATCAACCCCTTTCGCTGCGCGGAAAGATGCCATCCCTCCCTCCGAATTTCAAGTCTCTGTCGTGAATAATTGCCCGAATCAGATTAAGCCGTTGCCCGGTCGATTGATTGCGAATGTAATTAGAACGCTACGAGTTTCTATCCACCTTAGATCCGTCTAGGTTTAAGAAAGCTTTGAAATTGTATTCTACCGCGGAGGAGATGATTTTAACGCTAGAACTACCAGAGTTGTGGTTCAATATCGTAACTGCGTACATATATACGTTGTACCGCGATCCGTTCGAATTTTTCGTGCACGTTGTAACTTTGAGAATTTCTATGTTTCAGATTATGTCGCCGAGCCCGCAGAGATCAGTTAACGGGGAGACAACCCATAACCACAATGGCTACGCAGCGCCAGCGAGCTCCAGTGCCCATAACATTCTAACCTCCATGAATAATTTAAACGGTATCAATGCACAAACGCCTTACGATACCAAATGACAAACGAAGTAAGCGCCGACGCGTCGTATCGATCGTATCACAAATGCGTTGCCAAATTCGTTTAACGACACGGACGTCTTTTATCATTATTACCGCTATCGTAGTGACACTCGGATCGTTTGCTCGTTACTGGGGGTCTCAAAAGTCTGCTTGCACAACGCTCGAGGTTCGTTGTTCGAACAACAACCACGAGCGGCCGTTTTAACGACCGTATTCACGAACTTTCGTAAAATCACGCGTAGAAACAAACGTTGAACACGCAATTTCCAATGGCGACTTCTGTTTCTCGAAAATTTATTAGGTGGTACTCTTTCGAAACGGGTGCCTGTTACGTCGTATTAATTTCATCCAGAGGAAAATTCGAATTTTCCGCAGAAAAAAATTAAATCGTTACTAGATGAGGAATGTACACCGTCAAAAGGTTACATTTTATACTCGTGACGTAGTAGGTGATCAGACTCTGAAGACTGTACGAGTCGACACGAGTGGAACCATTGGTGCTGTTTAGAAGTTTAATTGTTCGAATTTCGCAGTCTAACTCTTGAAAGATAACGTAAAAATCGACGACGAGACGGAGCGAAGTGGCCAGCGTAGAGAGGAGCAGGGAAGAGATAGACAGAGACAAAGAGAGAAAAAGGGGTTGGAGCTGGATGAGGTTAGAGGCGCGCGAGGAAACAATGCCGGGTAAACCGAATGCTCAGGGGTGATCAAAGTTTGGCCGTTCTTGTAGTCGACTTTGCTGTCCGCTGCGGGCAACGCCGGTAAATCTAGCTTTACCGGACTACCGGACCAACGGACTACTACTACCGGAGGTAGAACTGGAGGAACGGCCAAACCGAATGAAATTGGTGAGCGAAGTCGGCCTGGCAGATCGAATCGGTAGCTCTGGCCTTCGCCATCCAAACCAGCCAGAGCCAACCTCGCCACCTCACCCCACTCCCCCTCCCCGCCCTCTTGGGGCTCATACGTTAGGGGTGACTTAAGCATTGTTTCAACTTCGAATTCTCCCCGGTAGAGGAGGCAGATTGATGTCGCGAACTTTTCCGTTGCCTTATTTGCGAGTCAGATAACGAGGCTGAGTTATGCCGAAAGTTCTCTCTTTCTCTCGGATTGGCCGGGAGCCGCTATCAGAAACGAGCAGACCGGCCGAAGAAAATGTTTTATTTCCTCGATGGCATACGCTCCGGAGATTTGTCGGTGGCACGCCTCCGGAAAAGAGTTTTTCGCGATCGCTCGAAACGATAATAGGCTTACGCCTGTCGGATACGATAATTTTCGCGGGGGAACGGATACTCCTCCAAACGGAGAGAGCAGATACGACTACGATTCCTTGCAAGTTCGATCGCTTCACTTGTCGACCCGATTACATGTAATATTTTATCGCGTATTATTTCGGCGAAGATATTCGCGAACGAGCGAACAAGCCTACGATCGTCCTCCATCGAGGTTCTCCATCGAAACGATCTTTCTGTTCTCGTATTTTCTAAGAATAACGAATACTTCCACGATACTCTGCGATTTTACGAGTGCGCGCGTAGTTCCTAACGCTTGAGCGTCTTTGGGACGAAAAGTGACGAAACGTAACGATCAGTAAAAAGAGAGAGAAGAAAAAAAAAAAGAAAAACGAAAACCCATATTGTCTCGTACGACTACTAACCGATTGTCTAACCAAATTAACTCGCATAGATTAGTAGCGATCTGTGGTAGGCGATCTCTAGTCACACACTATCGTTACCTACATCATCAAGTATGTGCTCCATCGACGTGCATTGTAACCAAGCTGCTTGTCTAACAGGGAAATCCATTTCGTCTTAAATCGCTATCTACGATGCATGTAAAATCTTTGAAACGAGAATACGTAAGGAAGTGTGTACGTTTGCTAGTATAGATATGTTTTGTATCATAGTTCTATCATAGAAATATTAATTAAAATAAAATTACTGTTTCGATGTTGACAGCCGTGTAGTTCTATACCATCCTATACCCTCCCCGATATTGATTTCGCGACTGCGAAGTCAATGCTTTGTAACACATCTTCGCATCGGTTGCCGCTGCCTCGGAGATTTTCCCTGCGTTTCTCGCATCCTTCGCGCTTCCTCTGAATTATTTAAGACCGCTACGTGATTGGCCGACAAATCCGCTATGCCTCAATAATTTACCAATCATACGCGGTCCTTTGTGTTTTATACGCCACGTTTCGAATAAATCGCATTGCGTATTCAGGAGAGCGGGATCCAACTCTATTCGACTGTGAACGCGAACCCTCGAGAACAAAAAAAAAAGAAAAGAAGAAAAAAGCGGATGTGAAGCGACGACCTCTAGGATATGAGAAATCGAAAAAACGAACGATCTCTAAGAGTCTACTCGAAAATCTACGATGAGACACGTCGCGTTCTATAAATAATTTCCTTTCTCTTTTCAACGGAGAATTTCTCGACTCGATCGCGACGAAACAACGGCTATAAAACACAGTCTGATTTCGTAAGAGGGACCGTTTATCTGGAATCGAAGGACCGAGGCAAGTAAACTAAGCGGGAAACGGGTGGTGGAAAGGGCGAGCATTCGATGTAAATTGGCAATTTTTCTCGTGCCGCCTACGATAATCATTGGCAATTAGACCCGCAGCCGATAAATCTTATTTATGGCCGTGATTATCCGCGGCGCACCTAGCTGCTCGAAGGTTCGTCTAACTATAAAACCCTTCCCCGGCTGGCTCTAATTGGTCGGCGATTATTCCTGTTTGTACAAAATGTCGGCACAAACGCCACTTTACTTCGTCGCGAGTACAGAGGCGAAACTTCCTGCTGAATCGCGTGGACCGATTTAATGCGCGCGAATCACGGATACCAGCGAACAACTTAACCAAATGTGGCTTTCTCGCCGTTGTTAACTTAAAGGCATATTAGATTGTATTTATTACAACAAACATCGAAGATCAATATTTCAAATCAAACGACGACACGATTCTCGAAAATCTAGCGTACCACGATGTTTCTGTAAAAGTACCTGTCGGCTAAAATTTCAAATGATAAAATTGAAACACCAGATAGAAAAGCATATCACGTTGGAGAACAGGAATATATATATATATATAAATACATTTTGTAGCCATGGTACGCTTAGTTGATTTAAAATAATTTCGAACGAGATATTTTTCTTGGCGACAATGATAAACGTTAATAGCCCGTCTGGTTATATTTTTCTACGGATACGCGTAGCACGGACAAAAGCACGGATGAGAACGCGGCGCGGTGGATAGCCGGTGGTAGCTGGCCGAAAATCGTATTCCATCCGTTGAGCGTGATTAAAAGGGAAGAACGTATGCGTCGCGGCCCTCTCGCGGTCCTTGAAACAATATTATTATTAAAAGCTTTGCGCGGTGCCCGGTGATCCACGTGAGTCGACGGAATGACGAAAAGAGTGGTGGACGCCGGCCGGCGCAAGAGGAGAGGAGAAGGCCAGGCCGACACGGCAAGGTAGGGACAGAGGGTGGCCTGGGAGAGGGTCCGGCGACGAAACAGCGATTAATTAAAAGAGCAAAAACTGTTTTCATAAAATTCATTTGCGGAAATATGCGCCGACTGAAATAATATCCGGCCGATGAGCGCGCGTGTCCAGCCTCGGCCCCCGGTGTTCACGGGGACGCGGATGCTCGGAGTGAAAAACCGACGCGAATAAAAATGAAGGCTGGGCGAAATGCGAAAGTTTTCGCATTTTTTTACGTTCGCCCAGCGGACCGTGTGGTATACGTTATCGCGCGCTTCTGTGTGAGTGACTACGTTTATTCTCTCTTGACCCGGCATCGTAAGCGTATCGCGCGTACACCGGTTACAAAGCAACCAATCTTCTCTGTCTTTTCCTTCTTTTCTCTGTCCCTACCCTCGACCCTCTCGCACAACCGACCATCGCCCACCGTCACCGTCTCTCCGCTCCGTTCCGTTCCTATTGCTCGTTCTTTCTCCTTTGTTTGCCACATTTCCCTCGTTCCCGCTTTCATTCAATCTCACAGCCGTTCAGTCATAAAAATATTTCTACGCCTTCCTGGATACTTTTTTCTTTCCTTCCTCGTGCCACACCTTGCCACACTTCCCCCGACCTGTTTGGCCCTGCCACCCTTCGGCGGCGTGCTCCCGCTCCTATTATTCTCGAGGACTAGAAGCGGCGCGAAGTGTGATTTAAACGCGCGTAAAAGCAGCCGTTAAAAGGCGAGAAAACTCCTTAACTCCCCCTGCTTTGATTGGCCAACTCGGTTTATTAAAACGCCCTCGGCGATATTACATATTTTTCTTCTCGCTTGAACCGGGCCACTTCAATGTTACTGTACACCTCCCCCTTTCACCCTCGACCCGTTGCCCTGTCCTTTCGTACTCTTTGTCGAGCTATAAGACTGGCTGCTCAAATAACCGTTCTCTCTTCCTCAGTTTCTTTTCTTTATCGCCCACCTCTCCGAGCCACCTTCCGGCAGTGTCTTACTACACGCCTCGAAGAAGTTTCTTTCCTCCCCCGGTTTTCTACCGTGCAACGAGCATCTTTCAACCCCTTCTAAATGATATCCTCGTAGAATGACGAGTGGAAAGAGTACAAGAATCGTCGAAGGGAAAAATCACGCGAAAGAAAATTGCATGCTCGGAACGTAAGCGAGAAGCGTCACGGAATCGAGCGACGTGCATTCAGATCGCGTTGATGCAATTTCCCCTGCACGTGCGAACGCGATAGTACCTCGCTCGTAAATCAGCGCGAACCGCAAGATCGAAAGTAGACATCAAGATAAAGCGAGACAGTACAGCTGGATTCCCTTTTGTAATATTAATTAATAAGGCAACTTCCGTGGAACGAGATACTTGCTGCTAATTAAGAAATACCTAGCGAGCGCTCTTTTCCAACGCAGGGGCGAGGAAGCGGAAAAGCAAGAGGTAGAAATTCCACATTGCTCTGGCACCCTTGGAACGAGGTAAACTTAATCCTCGGCCAAGTTAAACCAACTGTTAAGCTTTTCATTAGGTATGCTAAAATGAGCACGCGAAGAAAGCGCCGATCAAGAAGCCTTATTATGCCTTTTCCCCTGATTTCTTTTTTTTTTTTCTTCCTTTTCCTTAATTTCCCAATAATCGAACGATAATTCTCGATCTTCGCTTTCGAGGTGCTCGGATCATCTCGCGAGATTCTTCAAACGTTCTTTCTTCCGGGCTCGTCTGCGTCGGAATTCTCGAGCACAGAGCACAAGCCTTCTCTCGTTTAGTTTATTTTCTTCTCTTTATTTGTTTGCAACAGCTTCGAGAAGAGGGGGGGGGGAGAATATTTCCCAAGGGGATCATTTACGATGAAAAAGCAAAGAAAGAAAGAGATGGGAAGAGGAAAAAAAGAGAGGGGGCGAACGTTGCAGAAGAAAAACTCTTCAGCAACTTCGAATTTCAAGCGAAAGGCGACGAAAAGTTTTACGAGCGGCACAGGCGGTCCTGCTGGCTAGCTGGTTTGAATTGCATCAATTAAAAAAAGCCGTTCCGCAAAAATTCCATAACGCGACGGGTGGAGGGCTGCGTCAAATGTCCCTGCACGTTCGCCCGCTTTCCATTTCTACCGGCCAGTAAAACCTTTTCATTCTTTTCGCACCTCTTTTTCGTTGCATCGTCGATAACGATTACCATTCCCCGCGATTTAATTTAGCATTTCGTTTGCCGAAATCACGGCAAATATATCTTTCTTTACGGCTCGCGGTGCGATTTAATTTTTCAATGAATGTGCAAAATTCACGGCGTTGAAAAGCCATCAGTTTTGGCGACTTATCGTGAAATGATACAGCGACAGGAAATATGTCCAGAAATATTTCGAATGAATATAAATACGACTTGCAACAGCGTGAGAATCTCCGTTTTTCGATCGCTCGGAATATTTCCGGAAATATTCCACGTTGGCGAAAAGAAGCGAGAAGAATACTATTCTACGAGAAAGCAATAGTACACCTGTAATAGTACGCGTAGGAACGGCACTCAAAGTATGCGAACTATGTTCTCATAATACTTTGTCCGGTCTGAGAGGAATATATGAAAATATACAACAAGGGTCGATGGCGCCAAGGGTGAGACCTACTGACAGGGACGCGACGGTTAAAAGGATTTTTTTCTAACAAAACAGTGCATTTATTTCTTTCATTTTCGTGAATCTCTGTTGGAATGAAATTGAAGAATGAAAATTGGTCTGGTGCCAGAACTGCCTGTAACGCGCCGTTTGAAGTATTCCTAACCCCACCTTTCATCTGCCCTTCAAAAAAAGAAGGAAAAAGAAAACAGAAAATTACATTATATCGGGAAACTTCAACGAGGATGTTGAAAGGCTTCGGCATAAGCCAAGTTGAAACCCGTGAAAACTCGCGCCTAAAAAGAATTCGTTACCCTCCTCGTCGGAACGACGTTTGTTCGGCGTTAATTTAATTTGAAAACCCGCACGGTTTAACTCGAATTTTAAACAGAAGTTTGCAAACTGTATCGCTGATACCGAGGATTCTGACTCTCAACTTCCGATGGACGCGATTGTCTGGACGACGACTTGAAAAAGTCTCGAGTTTCAATGGATTCCGATAATCGTTCTCGTCGTCTTGCGATAAAAAAAAAAAAAAGAAAAAAAAGAAAAAGGGGAAAGAGGAAGAAGGAAAAAAACGAACGGACGATAAACAGATCTTATCGCATTAAATTGGGAGGGAGAGGAGGTACGGCGAGGTACTAATCGGCTACGATTTTTCCCAAAAAGACAGTGGAAAAAGGACGATTCTTTGGGGAGTTCTCGAATGAATCGAGCAATCTTCGAGTCTTTTGTTTTCGAGATCTGCCACTTGTAAATATAATTACCCCACGGCTCCTCTTGGTCGTTCTGCCAACCCTACCCCGGCTGGTACTTCCACCTGGCCCATCCCATCGTCTCTAATTTGATTCCGCGGTTGTTTTCACCCACCTTCGCCGCCTCCTCTCCTCTGTTCTGGGCTTCGCTCATGCATTGTCTCTTGTCTCTTCATTCAAATTACCCTCCGCTTTCCCATTCTCGCGCCGTTACAACCTCGCTCTCCTCCCTCGTTCCTCTCCTCGTCCCTGGCCAGACCCCCACCGTTTTCACCCTTATTGTTGCGGTTTTATTGAATCCGCTGTGCATTGTCTGCGCGCGAGCGAGACGCGGCCGTTGTTCAAAGAAAATTGGCGCGCAGTTCGAAATACGCGGATATATTCGTCTTTCAGCGCGCTTACCCTGTGCGGTCCGATGAAATCGAGTTTCACGGGTGCGTAAGTACGGTCAAAAGGTACACTACGCCGGCTACTCTGTTATTGTACCACCGTGTGCTTTTTTTTCGCCTGCGTGGCCGCGCACGTGCCTCTGATTTTTTTTTTCTTTTTTTCTTTTTTCGGCAGTTGTCAAATCGTAAAATCGTTATCCCGGGAAAATGGCACGGGAAGAACAGTAGGATGCCTCGGACGTGTGCTCCAGACCGGCACTTAAACCCGTTTTCGGTATATAAATTGGTCGTACGCGGAGCAGTACAGAGACATCGTCGATCGTTCCTACGACGCGGATGGAATCGCTGTAAATACGAACGGCGTTGTTTCATCTCGCTCGTCTCGATCGAACCGCCCCTGCCAACCGCCACTGTCTCGTTCTAATATTATACCCCGGCATTGTCTCGTTTCCTCGAATGTATAAATATGTAAGAAAGTGGAGTTCGTGACCGGACTGCGTTGCACGAGCGAGGAAATGCTCGCCGGGAAGAAATCTGTGCTGTATTGGGGGTGAGGGAGGGGAGAGGGGACTAGCACCGTGAAATGTTCAAGGGGGAGAGCCAAACAACGTTTACATATCAAGAATCAAACAGAAAACCCCGGGCAAAGTGTCAACACGCGAAGACGGATAGCCTTTATTTATTCTACCATTACTTCCGCGTGTACATTTTATGGAAAACGCTAAAACCATGAGCCCGTGATACTCGATAAAAGATACGCAAATATTTTCCAATAAGTTTCGAGTGCATGTCGATAGGTCGTTTCGAATGTTTCATCGAACAAAATCGCTGTCGACAAACAACGGAAGACGGGGGCAGCGCGGGGAGGGCGGGGGCTGTAGGTATGATGGAAAAAAGGGGTGCTTAATAGCCGTCAGAGACGCGATTGTTGATTCGTGTAATGAAATCAAGAGTAATCGCGAGGGCGATGGCTTTTGTCCGGGATGCATGAATTTTCGGCGAACGACCATTAATTATTCGAAATTAAATATCCTCCGTAGGTTTTAATTAAAATGTTTACAATGTCGCCCATCCAGATTACCGGCGGCATTTTATGACGTCGATATATTAAAAAGGTGCGGATTCATTCATCACGACTGGATCGGCGGCTGCCCGTACAACTTCCAACGAAACATCGTCCTGTGCTGTATCGAATAAAACATCGAGGGAATGGCGGCCATGAAGAAGATGAAAAAAAAAAAATAGAGGCGAAAGCGCAAGACGACTGATATATTATGTCCGATCTATGTGGAATTATTAACGAATCAGCTTGAACGAATCACACGACTCGTTGATCGTCAATTTCCAAATCCAATAATGCAATTATGACGCGTCTCGATAATATTCGTGTAATTAAAATTCCCTCCAGCACCGAGAACCGTACCTCCGCTACCATGTTCCCTGACTCTTGTGAGCAAACGATTCTTGTTTGTTTTGCAAACAAAGGGTTTCTCGTAAGGGTTGGAGAGACTTCGAGCAGAGAGAAAGAAAGAGAGGATGGTGAAGGAGGGTGAAAGTGAAGTACGGAGGAGCGAGGGGAAGAAAGAAGGAGGGGTGGAAAGTGAAAAGGGGGTGCTGGAAAATAGGGGTAGAATTATTACATCTTTTGTTCGAAGGCTCGAACCGCCCCATTTGCGGAATTGCGGATCGCGATCCAGCCGCGATTGCGACCGCTGAATACCACAGGGTCGGCATGGCTTTTGTTAGTTTTGACTAATTTCCGCCAGGTAATCTGCTTCAATTCGAATTTCCTCAACCATAATAGCGCGTTACATAGGAATTTGGTAAAATTGTCTATGCGATATCTACATTCCCAATTAGTTTACGGTCCGCTGCGGTGAATAATACATCCTCTTTTTTTCTTCGTCGATTTATTCACGGACGATTAGCCGCGGATTATTTCATTCGAGTAAATTTGTTCGAACAAAGAGCTGCGTTCTTGAATTTTTAGAAAGTACGCGAGAACAGAGTATACGATGATCGTAAAATTTTAATCCCTATGCGACACGACGTGCACCATCGACAAAACCCAGCCCTTGAGCAAGTTTAATTCTTGTGGGTCCCATCGGTGACTTTATCGCGAGAAATTGCCATGGTCCGGAAACCGTCGTTACAGCATCGTTACCGTAAGAACTTACTGCGAGCATTGTTACGGCTAATGTTACCGAACTTGGTTAACTTTCAGTTTTACCGTCGATTCGGATTAAGAATTTATGGTAACAGCCGACTCTTCGGTTTATTCCCCGCCGCCGAAGAACCGAGAAAACATTTTCAAGAGACACTTTAATTACGCTCCCGGTACTGTTGAATGTTTATCTTTATGGAAACTAGATTTGAGTAACGATATCGACGTATCGCGAGCTAGAAATTCAACGAAATTTAACAGCAAAATTGCAATGCTCGAAGAAACGAATATTCAGAAAATAAGCGATTCAAGACTGCGGTTGGAACTCAATGCATGCTGGCTTAGAGCCTGTTCTCGTTGCGTATAATTCGATCCACGTATCGTATCGTCTTACCGTCGATTCAATAAATCAGATGACCGGCTTGGATGCAACGTCGACGTTGAAGAAACCGAGTAATCTAGTCTCGTAGGAAACCGAACATACTGGTCTCATGTATCATCTACTTGCTGGATCGGCACTTTCACCGCCAGTCAATTACATTAACGAAGAAACACAGGGTGACAAGCGAGCAAGAAGAGCCAGACCAACTTGGAAACTTATAACTCCACCCTTGATAACTTGTTATTTTTGCTTCGTCCAACTGGTTTCCACAATAGCGCACTCGTGGTGTGATGTTTCACGAGTTTCTCGACATGGAACCGACTAACTTCTGCTAATAACGGCGAAACATTAATTTCATCCGATCGGACTCAACAGAGTTAAATAACAAAAGACGATGAAGTACGATAAAGAACGACTGCTTCTTGCAGGACGGAGGAGTCTGTTCTTGCTCAATTCAGAGATCTCGAGGAAGATCCTCAAAGACATTCAAATTCTCGTTCCATGACGGCAATAGAGGACTATTTTAACCCTTCTTCCTTGCCCCGTATAATCTTTCCCTGTGGTGGGCTCTCTCTTGGCGGTCGGTATAATCGCACCACACCGGTATTCCCGCGGGAGTCGTTGCTCTCGACACGATTCCACCAAAGGATGAAACGACGAAAAGTTTAATGAGCCCGCCTACCACGTGTCCTCGGTCAGTAGAATTGCCTTTCCCTGCTCTTAAAGACCTTGATTTCGGACATTCTTATAATCAAGTTGCAAACGAAGATACTCGATATCACTAGACGATTCGACGAAGAGGATATCATCTTTCTTTTTAACATATTCCTTTTATGTATCAGAATATCCGATTTCTTCACACAGTATAACCACAATTGTAGGATAAATTGGAAACATAGCTTCTTTCTCATAGTCATTTTCCGATTTATTATTCTTGTCGGTTAAACTAAACAGATTCCTACAATGTACAATTTTTTAACAAAAGCGAACGTATTAAGCGAAAATGTAAGTTTTGCATTTTCACTTTCACGGAAGATTATTATGAACACGAATGTACATACACGACAAATATCGAGGTTCATCGTGTTTGTGTACAAAATACCCGTTGATTATTACCTATTCTATTCCATTATATTCAATAAACAATAAATTAAATCGCAACCCGTAACTATGGCAATACGTGACAATCTAATTAAATCCATTTTAAACAATATCTGTGATAAAGGTCCCATATAGAGCAGACGTATTGATTGTACAGCACTCGGCAAGTTTTACGAGTGTTTTACAGCATTTCGAAACATAAACGCGACTGAGCACTAATGGACCAACTTAAATATGTAAGAGAAGCCTGCCCACCGGGTAGCGGGTAACAATAAACTAACACTTAAGAAGACGTGCTTCAAGGCACAATGCAAAGTCACACTCTTCGCGCTAACGATCTCACCTCCAAGTTTCAAGCTTCGAGCTGCTTGTGTCACCGTCTCTCTGGAGACTGCTTTAACTGGTGCGGAACGGAAGAAACGCGAAAGAGCAGCGAGATATCGACAAATATTTAACAAAATGCACTAACTAGAAACAAAATAAGAATAATTCTAAAAATAATGAATCGATCTTTTGAGAGTGAAATAATATCTCGCATTGCATCGAGATTCCCTAAATAGAAGGAACAGACGACACCCGGTGTATCGTAAAAGCTAACAATGATGGAAATGTTAGTTTTTAAAGTCGCGTAGGGTGCCGTTAACGTTCCGAGTCTCTCCCGTTCGTGACGCTAAAAGTTGCTGTCCCCTTGTTGCTCGTCGCTTTTCTTAACACCTCGCATTTATAGGCCTTCGTGAGCTATAATTCCTTTTTTCCTTCGCACATTGTTTGATATAAGAGAAGAAAAATGCGTGTTCCTATTCGCCTAGTTTGCGGCAAATTATATGATTTGCCATTATAATGCATATTGAAGTAATTCTTCGCAATAACTACTTTTACTCAGACTGGCACTACTTCCTTATCGATATTTAATGCGAAAAATCTAAATTAAAAAGAGGTTATCGACGACCGATTTTTAGAAATAAATTTGAATAATTTCTTTCGAATGTTAAATAACATAAACGGTTAAATGGAATTTCTATTCGTATTCGACGATTCAAAACGGAATCAAGCTTTCCGTCCGTGCATCCTTAAATTTGGCCGTCGTACCTTTCGATCGCGACGGCCGATAACGGTGGTCATTATAAATTTAAGCGCTTTTAACAAAAGCCACGTTAGCTCACAGCCGTTTCGCACGCAAGCGGCACTTTGCATGCCGCATTCCGGACGACTTGCCACCCTTGTTTGAACTGGCGAACTGGTGTTGCGCTCAAAGTCCGAATGCATAATTAATCGGGTTATCAATTAAAGGAACGCCGCCGATTCGTGACTGTTTCGTACGATCGAATCATTGTTATACGTCGATATTTGATCGTGATACTGAAAATAGAGGCGAGATTCGTGTATTTTCGCGGTAACGAGCTTTTCAATCATAATCGATTCGACCCAGATTCAATTTTTACTTAATGATGAATTAATAATAGGATATAGGCACTCTTTATTTTTTCACTTTTTTTATATAAAAGTATTTAATCGGATATTTTGTAATTATTTCCCACGGATTGATAATATTCGATTGTTCAATATTCCATTATTAACATCAAACAATCGAACATTTTTGAGAAAAATTCGACTAACATCTGTGTAGACAAGATCTCCGATTATTTTGAAGCTTTAATTACTTTACGTCTTTGAATCGATTTATGCTCTGTACAAAGATACAGACGATCGATCAACTGAATTCTCATTGGTGGAACGGCATAGAAGCCTGTAAACTCTGTTTGAAACCGGCGAACTCAATCATTCTCTCTGTTCTACGACACGGCAAGGACCAACACGGTCTGTGTAAATACAGGGTACCACGTGCACTTTACTCGATATTTAATGGGAATGCCAAATCCTTCCGGTGCATTTTCGATTAGCACGAAGAGAAATGAATTACGCGATCCTTTCGTGAAGTATTCGCAACATTAGGAATAATCGATAAAAGACAGCTTTTGTAAAACTATACTGCAGTATATATGAAGAAGATATCAAATAAGTAGATAGACAGTAAGAGAGAATGTTTAATACCGTACATGATATATTGTAAATAATTTAATAGCATTAATTTGTTTCAACTTACCAAACTGTACGGCCATTTTGTCGAGAAATCTTCAAGTGAAAAGTACGAAAAACGTAAAATAGATGATAATCACATTTATACCAAATACAATACAACTTAAATATGAATTACGATATATTATTATTAAAATATATATATTATAAAAAGTGTTAAACAATAAATGTCACGCAATTACTTTAATTTCGAAATCGTATATATCAACACGACGCGCACGTTTCAAATCGTTATTTTAAACTGGAAAATTTCTCTAGCGCTGATGGCGCGCTCTATGAACTAGTAGCAAAATTAACCAAGCCTTACTGTTACACGGTAAGCAATGCTCAATTATCATTGACTGAGAAGCTCAACAAATAAAAACAATCTAGTTTGATCATCATTGTTGCCACTCATGTTTCATACTTTGCTTATGACAAATTAGTTTGAACAGTTTAAGCGCCGTAAAATTATCGTGTTTGAATTGATTCGACTTTTGTCGTTTGAAGTTTTAATAAATAATAATCGTTATCGACGTTACAAGTGCGAGTAAAAAATTTGTTATCTTCAGTTTTTCTGATAAATAAAAGATATAGTGGGACATTTTGAACAGTACATGCAAGAAAGAAAAATGAGCGAGACCATGGAATTTTTATGTGCTTCGGCATTCATCACACATGTCATCCTTATCAATAAGAGGTAAACCAACAAACGATAAACTAGCCCTCATTCATGATACCGTTCTTGTTACAGTTATGTATATAATCTGTAAAGATATAACTTTTACATCCTTGCTCATTCTACGATGTAGTTACATATATATATGGATACATATATCGATGTATAATGTACGAGTTAATGCGCAAATTCTAAGAAATTAATCGTTTCCCGCGAATCAATTATGTGTATAACAGTCATATATTTCCGCGAATCAATTATCTGTAAAAACAGTATATTTTCAGACTTTTGATAATTTAATGATGATTTAATAAAGTTTTAGAGAAAAGACAAGATATTCTGTTGAATCTTTATTATACTTCACATAATAAAGGTAACAGTTTTATTAAAAGCATATATTCATAAAAGATATATGTATACATTTGTAGAATATAACGGAAATAATGTTTAATACTTTTATTACATGTTATAATAGTTGTCCATATAATACTATTATTTAGTTTTTGCAATCAAATTTTGCAATATTAATGGCAACGATAGTAGGAAAAGCATAAATAGATAATGATGTCTAAAGTTGCAACCTCCATTGTCGGTGTTGATCAACTTATTAGCGTCCTGTCTGGAATTTAGCACTTACAGGTCTTGCAATTACACTGTCCGCCAGATTTGCAAGTGCATTTGTCTGCGAAATAAAATACAAAAATAATATTAATGTAAAATATTTAATAATGATTTCTCAACAACAAAGATTATAACAAACAATTTTCGTCATATTTTGAGTCAAAAATTTTCGAACAAAATTTTGTGGAAATAAAACATATTTCATGGACTGTAAACTTCAGCTATAGGATGAATTGAAGTTAACAATAGTCAGTTAAGCGGTCATTGTCCGAGTTTACAAAAAACAGAGATACAGTTTTAATGGAGAGCTATTACCACATTCTTTCAAAGAAATATTCGTATTTTGTTGAAAGAAGGTGAAATCAATAAGTGAATGTAATCCTTTTTTGCACATCGTTTGAAAATTAATATTAAAAATTTTAGAAATAATGTAAACTAAAATTTATTACCTCCGCATCCAGAATCGCAGCACTTGCATTTGTCGCCACATTGACATTGTTGGCATTTATCTGCAATAAAAAATAACATTTTATTTATTAAACAAAGTAACAAATGTATATATAAGTGTCACAGACCATTTTAATGAGGAAATTTACGTTCACTATCGGTAAATTGGTCAAACTCATCAATTGAGCGTTGCCCGTAATAACATTTGATGAATAAATTATATTATTACTTCCTGTATAAACCAATAAAGCTGACCGCATGTTATAAGGATTCCAAGAAAATTCCGCGCAATTCTAGAAATTTTTCGCATAAAACAAACTGCTTTGATATTGCAAAATTTTAAAGAATGGTTAAAAACAAAAACTTGGTTGCATTAAAAAACAGATCAAGTACAAAAAAATTGGTAATAATTATAAGTAAAAAAACATTATAAATGAATAAGTTACAAATATACATGTAGTAAAATATTAAAAATGCATATCGAAAGTATTAATAACATATTAGTAAAGTATCAGTAAACTCAAATACAAGTGATAGAAGTAAACTCAAATACAAGTACTAGAATTACCAAAAATTTCACATTTAGTGAATTACGTGCATCATAATTGCATGAGATTATCATGTTACATGAAGAAATAATTTCTTAGAAATAGAAATAATTCTTACCTGAGCACTTGTCGCAACCTGGTCCCGGCATTTTCGTTTCAAAGTAGTTGCTTCGAATAGCTTGAAAGCTGAATGATCACTTGTCAGTTCCGGCGTATTCGTTCGAATTTATCGATCATCTCCTACCATCAGCGCTCTTATACTAACGCATCTTTACGGCGTGTGCAACTAGCGACGTGTGGCATGCGTGCCATGCGCAAATCAGGAGTGTATTAATTCACGCTAGTTCCTTGTGTTAAACTTGTGAACTCATATATTTTTATAAGTTTTGTATATTTTTGTATCATATTTGCAACTGTTACCTTCCTCAAAAATGTTAATAGTTAGTGCTATTTAATTCCATGTATATTGAAGTTTTTCATCATACCTTATATAACAGTATATTGTAATATAAATTTTACAATTGATTAGTAAAAAGAACAGAGAACTTTAAACTATGATAATTCTATTGTTAGAAATAAATACAATTTTAATTTTAAACGCTATTAAATAGAATTACTCATAGGGGGATAGACAAATACAATTTACGTCCCTGAACTAGTGCAGCACGAGACCAATGAGTAACTTTTGCACGTTACACAACAGTGAGAGATAAGAATGCTACTACAATAGAGTTCATTCTAGAAATTTTATGCGAAGAATGGTGCAATGATTTGCAATTAGAGTAATGAAAATTGAATGAATAAATGAATTTCTTTCTATTCTTTCATCGAACTCTATTAGGAAATATAATTAAGGAAATTTATATTTTTACACGATAATAGAAAATAGAAATTCATTAAAAACGTCTTTGAAATGTATAAACAATTTGAAATTAAACGAGATTATATTTTATTGCCTTTTACCAATGCTTAAATTACTTATAATAAAATGTGAAATATATTTTATTGTAAATAAAAATTTAAATATTTTTAAATAAATTTAAATATTTTTCTTGTTTATAAAATTCGTTTTTCTGGCTGCTGCTTCAATATGTATGGATTCATCTTCTGGTTCATAATTAATTTTATATATTCCATTATCTGTGGAACTTTTTTTTCTTTGTACTGAATTTATTCGGCCTGAAAATATTTTTTAAATACATAAACGCGAATTAAAAAGAATAAGCACTTAGATTCTTCTGTAATCAGATATAATAATACCTTCATGTCGGATGACAACTTTACTTTGAGCAGTTTCAAGTAATTTCCCGACACGGGTTCCTTGCTTAGATGAATTATTTTGTTTTATCTATAAATATGTATAATGAATTAATATATTTCCAAAATAGAAAAACAGTATATAAAAATACGTACTACTTTAACTTGAGAAGGAAGTTTATATGAAACCTTAGGAAGTACAAAATGTGTTTTAGGTGTAGTCTCATTCTCTGATGTTTTTATTGCATGTGCCTTATGAAAAAATACAAAATTAAAAATTATCAATAATTTTATAAATTAATATTTTTATTAATAAATTAATATATAATATTAATAAATAATAAATATATTATTTATTAATATGATAAATAAATTTAGGTACATTATATTTACCTGCCCTTTATTTGTGTTTATTTTAGGAGATAAATTAATCTTGAGAGATGTTGTCCTTTGAATTTTATTTATGTCTTTTGGTGTAATATCTTGTCTTGAATTTCTATTTGCTAATGCTTTAACATCCTGTTTTACAGGTGTAAGTAATAAGTGATCTGTTTTAGCACGTACGTTTTTTATAAGTTGCATATCTGTACCTCTTATATACATACCCACTGGTGACATTATAGTATTATAATTCAACCGATATAAGCCTTCTGCATGTGGACTTTTTAAAATGTGTCTTACCTTCGTATCCTTTACAGGACTGTTCATATCAGGAAAATATGTTTTCTTTTTACAATTATTATTTGAGGGAATCTTTCCTGGTGTCACGAAAAGTTTTGATCTTGTACTTTCTTTTTTCTGTTCATTTTCTATATTTTGTTTCTTTGCCAATGGTGAATTTACATTTGGACTTACAAAATATTTTCTTCTATTTGTTTTTTTAATATTTACACTTTCTTTTCTGGAAATCTTAGTTTCTTCGTGCCTTAGATTAGAGTTCTCAGGTGTTTTTAAATTACTTTCAGTTATAGGAGAATTTTGAAGTACCTTTAAAAGAGGTTTATGTTTTTCTAAATATGTTTGATAGTTTTTGCAAGATACTAGAGTTTGCAAAAATTTAGTTTCATCATTTAATAAATTGGACTCATTGTCATTGGCAAAAATTCTCATTGTTTTTTGTATCTCTGTTATTTCAGGATCTGCATTAATTTCTGTGATAATTCTTGCTGTATTAAAACATCTCCTCCTTTTTTCTGCTATATCTTGCATAAGTGTTTTTTCTAATTCATCTGGATCTAACATTCCACAATTATTTGTAAACTTATTAGGTATTACTTTATCTGAATCAGATTTTTGATTTATTCTTTTATTTTTTTTCATAGAATATGAAATATCATTAAACAAACTATCTTTTGATTTATCATGTAATTCTTCCAACTGGGAGGAATTAAATTCTGATTTGTTTTTAGGTAGTTCATTAGACGTATTTAATGATGCCATCTGTTGCTCACATATATTTTGGATTTCACTCATACTTAATAAAGAAGACGTTGATGAACTTTTACGTAAAGGTGTAGAGTATTCTTGTTCTTTGGGAAATAATTTATTACATTGATCTTCCCAATGTTCAAAAGATGCACTACTTACATTATCTACATTATCAATACTCTTATTAGAATTACATTTTGATATTTTAGCCAAAAATCTTCTTTTAATTACATCTGTACCAGAAATAGGAGTAACAGGTACAGATGTATTTATAGGAGAACACAATTTTTCACTTTTTATGTGAATAGATTTATTACATGCAGGGCTTATAGAAATTTGTGAATATGGAGGCGTAGGCAGTGGAGATGGAGCCCATTCAGGAGCAGTTTCATCTTCTATAAATTTACACATTTTTTTAAATTCTGTTGTTAATCTGCTCAAATCTATTGCAGATGTATTGTTTGTATTATCATCATCATGTATAACAGATTCTTCAATGATGGTTAAGAGTTTCTCAGTAAAATTTTCTGGTGACTGTACAAATTTATCAGACAAACGTTTTAAAATTTGTTGTGTCTGTGAAACTTCTTGTACTTGATTAAAGTAATTATCTAATGAACAAAGCATTGTCTCAAATTTGTTTGTTTCAATATCCACATGTTTATCTTCATAATTTCTATAAAGTATTTCTTTATTTATATCTGTACAGCTAATGGAAGAAACAAGTTGTGGTAATTTTCTGCTAGGTGTATTATCTAAAATTGACCTTGCATTTAATATATTATTATTTACATTGGAATTCGTATTAGATTGTGACACAGCAATTTGTTTTTGAATTGGACTTAATAATTTATTAGATATATTATTTAAAGAATCCTGAGGATTATTATTTTCTTTAGTATCATCCACTTTATTACATAACTGTCCAATTTGAAATAAGTCAATGCGCTTATTTAAATCTGGTGCAACATGACTATTTGAAGATGACGTACATAAAATTGATGGATTCTGTACACAAGAATACTTTGAAGAGCTGCCAGCTAAAATAATGGAATCTCTATTGTTGCAAGTAATATCGTTAGATATACTTTTATTTTTAATTTCAATTAAACTGTCCTGAGACATTGAAGAAAATGTATCGGAATCAATATCAGAATATTCTGAAAAAAAGCAATTTTATTGTTAGATGAAAAATTAATATGTATATTAATATCACAATCAAAATTAATATATAGACTAATTGATTGAGACTAAGAAACAATCACCTGCATTATCTGTTTTCTTACGAAAATTACTTATCGAATCCATGAAATTATTAGCTCGTCTTCGACATTGGCTCATTTTTATACTAGTATTAATATTTTGATATTACATTCAATTGTACACTTGTAATTAATTTTTTGACACAGCACTACATAATATCAAATAGTCTGTTGGAAACGTTACAAACTACTAAAATTAAAACGTTTTGAATTATCAGTAATGCCAACATATTAAAGAATTATGTATAGGAAATAATCTATATTTTAGGTTGGTAAAATAGAAAGTAATAATGACTTGAAGATAGTTGGGTGTTTTTTTAAATTATTTTTTAAATATTTGAAATTGTTTAAAGTAAAATGATATTAAAACTACCTTGAGTTTATTACTTATCAATATTTCTTTTATTTATATTTTTTGCACAAAAATTTATATAAAAATCTATCTCTTGTTAAAATATTTGAAGAAAACAACCTTCATGAATGCAAATGAAACAGAATCAAATACACTTGTTTCTAAAACTTATGACACAAAATATATAAGATTTGTAAATAAAGTGCTAAAAGAGTCAGCTGACAGTTTTGAAAAAGAACAGAAATGTACGTAACATTGTGTGATTATTATAATACATAATAGCATTTTACATAATAATTAATGACTTTAGTTTTAGATAATGTACTATTAAATTTGTACAATATTTTTGGTGGTGTATTTGAGAAGGCATTAGAATTGTATGAAGGGAAACGTATTACTTACATTTTTCCTTCTAAAACTGTTGGTGCTCCACCTCATAGTGATAGAAACAAAGCCAGATATTTAATACAGGTCAAAGGATTATCAGGAGCAACATATACGCTTTTTCCAGATATAAACTACTGTCATTGTGCCTCTTTTAGGTATAATTTTTTTTTAATTTTCTTGGCTCTTATGATAAGAAAGATATTATTATATAATACACTTTCAGATGTCAAGTGTTAAACGATAGATCCTTATTTACTTGTAAACATGTTTTAGCAGTTTGGCTAACTGCAGTTACCAAAGATAAGTTGTCTCATCGATATATAACGGAGAAACAATTCCAAAGTTTGCTATTATTTCAAGTTTCAAATAAAGAACATGTATTCTGAAGGAAATTATAAGTTAGTTGCTAAATTAGGAAATCTTAAAACCATAGTATTATTATTGAAAGCAATTAATTTTCAAGAGGTATAATGATATTGAGATATTCAACCAGAACTTTTAACAGAGATGTGAGATTTAATTTGAAAGTTTTTTTATTTTTCTTCAGAGTGCCACATGTTTTGGAACTAAGAATGGCTTAAAATTAACAGTAGAAGATGCAAAATGTATGCAAGCTAGTGCTTACATTGCAGTTGATGTGTTTCAGGTGTTTGATTTAAAAGAAGATGTAATTTTTAGAATAAATTTAGATATATTAGTGGAGTGTCTTTGTATGTTTTGGAGTAATATAAATACTCATGCAAGTTCTGTGACCTTACATCTTTTCTATGAAGTATATATAGTTAAAATCGTATATGTAACAGTATATGTAAATCATAGATGGAACTAGCTATTAATAAATTGAAAGTTTCAATAGGGTGATGGACATCCGTTATCAATTCTAATAGAAGAAGATGGTATTATAACAGACTGTTCTTTGAAAACTCAGACGCCTGATGAATTATTAGATTTTCATCTTGAACCAGAAAATGTCGTAAATAAAGTAGTTCTCCAAACTGAATTGTTAAAAGATATTTTATCAGAACTTGATACAACTAGTGATTTGATTGAGGTAGAGCATAATTTAATGCCTGACATATTGCATTATTATTTACATTATTATTTCATATTTTGGTAATATTACAGCTACTTTTGTCACCTTCTCCACCTTTTTTTCGAATCAGTACAGCTGGTTTGGCTGGAATCTGTCATATTGAATTACCCCATAATGGTGAATTGGTTGATAATTTTCAATGTCTATCAACAACTACATCAAGTTATAAACTTTCACATATTAAACCAGCTATAAAGGCACTGTCATGTGCAAATAAAGTTTCCTTGAGGACTGATACATGTGGATTATTGTCGTTTCAATATATGGTTAAAACTGATGAAGGACATGTGTGTTACATAGAATATTATGTATGGGCGATTTACTCTTATTGAGAGATATAATGTATATATAGATATAAATATATAAATTTTTCAGATTTCTCCAGTAATAGATCCTGATGAAGGAGATTAATTTGATGAAGGAGACAGTGAGGTTGTAAATACTAATCAGGAAAGTTTCAAAATTTTTTTATTTTATTTTAAATTGTTTATAATTAAAGCTTTCCATTCATTGTATTCGTTTCCATTTATATAAAAAATGAATTTTGATACAAAGATGTTCAAATTTATTCTTTATGTCCGTTCGTTATATCCGTAATAAATATAACATATGGAAGCATATGGATGATTTAAAGATACATAAAAAATATAGAAAGTATTTTCAGTACTTTTAAAATGTTGCATAATAATGTTCGTTTTACATATATGAATATAAAGCGATATATTCATGTATTATATTACGAAATTTTATGTCCTTTGAAAATAATATTAGCAATGTTTATGCGTACATATGTGTTATTGTGCGTGTAAAAAAGTTTATATTTCTCTATTGTTTAACATTTATGAGAACAATATATTGTCCCTTAACTAGGCGAGAACAACTTTCAACATTGTTAATCAATTTTTCATTGAGGGACGTTAAATATTTCTTCAAATAAAATTTTTATTCTTGAACTTTGTACACTCTTGTACATACGATATCATCAACTTTCATGATCTGAAACAAAAAATATTTATTCCTTTTATTTCGATTAAAAATACACACACACACATAATAAATTGTTTTCATCGAACAGGTTTCAATGTATTTCTATACTTTTTAAAATGCCTTTCAAGGCTGTGAAACGATTATTATTAACTCTATTATTGAACTTATTACATTGTTCGAGTCACGAAGAGCACGCGGTAATTGGCGGACCTTTTGACCAATGACAGACATTATTATCAGATATTCGCTCTGTTATCTTTTGTTGTGTCGTTCAACCTTACAGAACTTCCATTGCATAAAATGTAATTCAATTGAAACACTGAACTTCTAATTTCTTAATGATCGAGATTACGTAATTTATTATGACTATAGTTTTTTATTAGATTTAACGTTTACGAGATAATAAGTAAAGTATTAAGGTACAGAGGTTGCTGATAAAGACTAGAAACGGATCTTTTCTTCTAGTAAGGCGTGGTGCGCAAATATGTTTTTTTTTTCAGGACATACATACCGCTTTCATTTCTGTCGGCGTAAATTCTCTTTCAATAGTAGTTTCCTTCTCTCCCTTTTGTATTTGAATAAGTTTATTTCCCTCTAAAGTGCAGACGCTTTTCACTTGTCTTCCGTCTATCGTTTCTTCATCAAATTCTTGATTAAGTTTGAATTTTATTTCCGAATTCTTGAATGCACTAGATGTTTTCAATGTATAGACTCCATTGTTCTCCGTTAATTCAACCACGGGACTTAGGCTGCTGCCCATTTTACGTGTCATTAAACCTACACCTAAAAAAAGAAAAAAACAAATAAAAACAAAAAGAAAAACTCGATCGTTCAGAAAAGCAACTTCCTGCAAATTGATACAAAATCGAACGCAGATGTTGAATTATAATATTTGAATCGCTAATTAAGTTTAAAGTATGTTTCGTGAAATAAATTTCCGTTAAATGCAAGGCTTACCGAAAGCCTTCATGTAGTCGTCAAAATTTTCACTCGATTGTAGTTTATATCGGTTTCCCAAAACGGATGGATTCATTTTACTTATTCAACGAAAGAGCACGATACGTTGTCAATGAAAGTAAAAGCAAAACTGAACGCCAGTGATACTATTATCACATTTTATATTGTAAATAGTGCAATCAAGTTTTTCTTGATTAAAGTATCAAATAATTGAAGTTTGAACTTGCGATTATTTATGATATCTACAACGCATCAAGCATGCATTATCTTCAAAAACAAAAAGCTATCGTGCTCTTATTTGCTCGCATCGAATTACAGTTATATGATATTTGTTTTTAACGCATTTTGCATATGTATATGTACACGTATGCGTGAATAATGTCGTACAAAAGATGTCTGATGTGATTATCTTCGCGATTAAATTATATAATTGCCATCAATATTATTCATACTTCTTGAAAGGTAACTGTAAATATGGTCTGAAATATCATCGTGATTCTTCAAAAAAAGTACATGTATTTTTGTACACGTTGAGCATTAGTATATTGTTTCGCTTCCCTCGATTCACGCGCGAGGAAGAAATAATTTATATTCCTTGCTGGTATTAGTCAACACTTTAACGTGTGGGCGATGTCGATCAGAATGAGCTTGCAGGTTTTATTTAATTTCCGGTAACTATATGAAATAACCGGTTGCAATATAATGAGAATGTGAAAACGTGAAAGCGGATATGCTTACACGACTGTCGTCACTTACAATGTGACGGATAAGTAATTTGTAATGTTATTATGTACATTTGTTCTTCGCTTAAGACCCTTATTCGTCTATTATCAAGCAACACGATCAATGTATTTTTATTAAGTTAACTCAAGTACCACACATTAGTACGATTCGACTGACAATTGCGATTTATTAATCTTGCCGGTAAATTAATTCAAGTGCTAAATTGGAGTACAATCGGACTCTGTCTGTGGCACATGGCGGGAATTAAGCGTAAGGTCAGGTCGTTGCACAGCCACAGGAGCATAGTTCAACATATTAAAATTGATTATCTTATTTATCATTACAATACGTTGCCGGCCCTAATATTATAAATGAGATCGTTCGTCTGTGGTCGAATTAAATTTTCCGGTGACAGAACTGGCTACTTCGTAGCATCGATTGTGCATGCCAGATTCATCTGGCTTTGTCAAGATATATTTTATTACTTCTGCTTTAGTTTAATCCCTCGACGTCAATAAATACCTTCATAATATAGATATATCATGGGTTCATTCAAACAATGGAACATATCGATTAATAGCTACAAGAACGACTTTGTAAGTTGTTTCGTAGTATTATTATTCGAATATTAATATTGTTATTAAAATGTTTCCCTTATCGAATGGAGAAAATATGTATACTCGGCTATATATATGCTATGTGTTTTTTTAATAAATATTCCGTTTCGAGCGTGACATTTACGATTTATTTACCACAGCAGCCGGCGACGATAATAACGTTTGATATCACAATCTGTCGGATGAAATTCATGCAACGATACAGTACGTCTCCTATATTGCAGTTCGCCTTTTCGCCACAGATATTGGACGTTTAATTATAAACCACAAAATAATGTCCTTAGACGTTAGAGTGCAATTTATCGGAGCAACTTACTTATTATTAAATTCATACGTACCGAGCGCTTTCATGAAATCATCGAAATTCTCGCTGCTGAACAGCTTGTATTTCTTTCCAAGGAACAGCATGACGATCGATCAAATTTGGACTTGAACACGTGACCAAAAAGTATATGTCTGAAAGGACGATAGCTGTAGTCGGATAGAGAAACGATAGCAACAAACCGATGCACACCGTCTTGTTGCCGGCTCTAGACTGACTAGGATCCGGGAGGACGAACAGCGTTAAAGGTACACTCTGTCTGAACTAACTGGACGTCTCTCACTCTCTCTCTCTCTCTCTCTCTCTCTCTCCTTCATTTTCCCTCTCTGTCCAACTCTCCCCGCATACTCTCTCACTCCTTTTTCGTTCATCCCCTTTTCGCCCTTCCCTCAATCGATCTCTCTTTCTCATTCGACTTTCATCGCGCTCTTTCCGTCTTCCATTCGAAAATCTTTCATCTCTGTTTCATCGTTTAACTCGCGTGTTTGGGCGGTCCCCTCCCGGGATATTTGCAGCTGCTACGTGGAATCTGTCTTTTTCTCGTACCTATAGAAGTTCTTTTGCTCTTTGATCACGTTACACGTTGTCGTTCTTCGCTTTTTTCTTTTTTTTTTTCTTAATTACTTTGGTTCTAATAATAGAATTTGTTTCCATGAACTTTGAACATTTTTTTATTCATTTTGAAGAAACGTGTATGCACATAACGTTGACAAAATATCTCAGGACGGTGAGATAACTTTTTAACTTTGTTTACATAGTATGTTATTTTATTATGCTAATCATGCACAATGTATACAGTCTGTCTTCTTAACATATTCCTCTTTCACAAAATATTTTAATATCGTCTTTCATATTAGGTTGTTTCAATTCATTTTTTAAACAGTACTCAATTGTTTAAATATTTGTCGAAATTATCATCGTCATTAGTTGACATCGATTATTTAGCTGTAAAACAATGTGATGTCTTTGATCATGCGCAAATATTCATCTGATAGTTTGCCGTTTATTGGATAGCGAGCATCTGCGCGCGATGCGTCAATTTCTCGCGATGTTTTATTGTTAAATACGAATGTAATCATTTATTGACAAGATCAGGAATATATGAAACCGGTTGCTATATTTTATTCTAGCTTCTATCTAAGAAACGAGTGTTGTTATCGACACCGTGTACTTATCCCATGAAACACAGTTGCAGGGATGTTGCACAATTTCGGACAATTGTTATATAATATTATTCTAATTAATACATATCTGTTTATAAAAATGATCGCAAACACGTCTGGAGATCGTAGATCGCCAGCGAGATAAGAGAATATAGCGTTTCATTCAGGGACCAGCCGGCGTCGATTTCGCTGCGTTTGCCAAACGACCGGACATGGTCGATAACGGCACGGTGCAAACGCGACGACGTGGCCGCGGCACGACCGCGTCCATTCTTGTTGAGTATGGTGTCTACGATCGCGTAGCAACGCGCAACGCTTTCGAAGTACTCGCCTAGCAGCACGTTTGGCAACGTCGAAACTTGCGGCGAATTCCGCATCAACGAGAACGACGCACGACGACGGGAACGCAATCCATCGAGTTATCCATCTATTACAAGTATACGTGTTTCATCGAGAAACGATGCCGAAGTGTTTGCCGAATCGTACGACAAACTGCACGGAATCATCGGTGCGTTCTCGTTCTGCACGGTGATGCGAGCAATCGCATGTTTCGTCAATCGTCCGATAACGTTATTCCGTTTCTCACAGGATTACGTAAATGTATTTCGATTTGATAGGTCGATCTATTTATAGATGCAAAGACGGAGCCACGCGTTTCGTTGGCGCGCGAATCGATCGGGCTACCTCCTACAACCGGTTCCAGCCGATCACCGGTTTCTCTGGCGGCGTTATTATAAATCCGGTGCGGTTGATGCGCGCCAGTATCACCGCATTGGAAGTGCGGCGGCGATAGCCGGCCAACGGGGACGCGTCGCGCACACATCGACACGTCGCTGAGGAAAGGAGGCAATCGCGACGTGCTCGCGGGTTTCGGTCGTCTTTTCAACCTCGACTGGCTGGGTAGATTTGGCAACGTTGCGGCATAGCAGCGGCATAGATTCCGCTCCGCAACCGCAACCGCACGCCAGCCTAGCGCCATGATGCCAAACCAAGCCAGCCGTACAACGGTTTCTCCGCAGTGACGCGCAAGCTGCCGGCGACGGCGTAGCATACACAAGCCGAATCGCTTGCGGGATCATAACGTTCCGTCCAAGAAATTCTTTTCCAATTTCTTTTTCCTCGGGTCCTCGCGCGTCTCCCCTCGATTTTCGACGTCGACCGGCGCACGAGTATTCACGCGCGACGTAAACCTCTTCGTTCGGGCTCATTGATCGTGCGACCGTGGCACACGCTCGGCTTAATCTGAATCGATACACGTATATCTTGCTCGTTCGGCAACTGAAACACGATCGACTCTCTCGTCGAGCCGTGTCATCCCCCTTTTGTAATCGGTATCGTCAAGTACCGGTCAATTTCTCTTCTTTGTCGCATGATTACGTTCCTTTCTCTCCTCTCTTTTGTTGCGGCCAATTGGAAGTAATTGAACGACAAAAAGAAGAGAAAGGCTAAAGGATAAAGAACGGAAATTCTCGAGGGTGATTCTGACCTTGGCGCGACGAGCATGTTCGATACGGAGAAATTTATCGAGGAGATCGAGAAACGGCCGGCGATTTACGATGTGAATCGCAGCGAGTACAACGACCGTAATGCCAAGATGACCGCGTGGGACGAGGTCTGCCAGGTGATGGTACCGAATTGGGCGCGCTTGACGGACGAGGAGAGAAACGTAGAAGGTATACAGCCTCTTGCGATCGATCGATCCGGATTCCTCGACTTGCACTTACTCGACCCTGGCACGAGTTGTCGTGACCATACCTGCAATCGTTTAAAATTAGTACAAATTGCCAACGCTTATAAAACTGATCATTGTTCGCTCGTATAATTTTAAGTAAAAAAAAAAAAAAATGAAAAAAAGAGAGAACAAGATATTTCTATTTTGTTTATTTTTCCCCAGTACAATTGATTACATTTTCTAAATAAATTCTTTGAGATAATTATAAAAAATTATCGTCGACAAGAATAATTTTATTTATTATCGCGCGAGCGGTGATCCTTTATCTCGTCCATAATTTTCAGAGAAAAATTTACGGGGAAAATGGAGAAATATCCGTGACTATTTCATGAAAGAGCTGAAGCTTCAGAAATCCCAGAAATTGGGGCCAGCTGGTCGGAAGCGTAAGAAATACATGTATTTCGATCAGTTGTTGTTTCTCATGCCAACGGTGGAGAACAAACGGTTAGTACCTTTTGAATCGTGCGCGAAGATCGTTCATATTTAAACGGCGGAACAGTCGGTCTATAGCCGAACGCCTGTATTCCCATACGTTGCAGGAATGCCGGCACTACGTTAAGTAATTGCAAATCTGAGGAAAGCGAGGGCGAAATGGACAATCCGGTAATCGAAGAATACGATGTACCATTGGCCCACGCTGCTCCTTCCATTGCGACCGGCAGGGAATATCTTCAACCGAGCGCATCCTATAAAATGTGCCCCCGTTATCCAAAGCAGCTTTGCGAGACGTCGTTCACGTCCTTCGATAATGAAATTCACGATATCTTGTCGTCGCACAGTAGCCAACGCGTCGCTTACGACGAGGATGACTACGATAAAATGTTTCTGCTCTCCTTATTGCCGATCATTCGACAAGTACCAGAGGAGAAGAAACTCGACGTCCGGATACAGATGCAACAAGTCTTGGCCCTAGCGCTTCGTCCTCCGGACAGCATGCAATGATAATTACAATGATTCGACGATTTATTAATCAAAGCGCTATGAAACAGATCACGTGAGTATACTAGTCCACGCGGAAAAAAATTGTGCCTCTTGTTATCGTTGCTAATTATCGTTAGCGACGATAATTAAAAAGGGAATCGATCTAATATCACGGATAGGATATTTTTGAACTTTGGAACTGTAGCATTATGGAGTCACGATAGATTGCACTTTGATTGTGTTCGTTCTAATGATGACTGATAACATGGTAGATGGTAGATCGTGTCGTAAATGTAACGAAACTGCGATAATATCCGAGAACGTAGGCCTTTATGAAAGAATCATGACTTAACCGATTACCTATGACTTCGAGTACCTATATCTGTGATATTACCCCGAGAAAAACTACTTTTGACAATTGCAAAAACGAAAATAGAATCTATAGCGCTTCCTACTCTAGTATAGGAAGCATGATATAGTTGTTTTTTTCCTTTTTCTTTTTTTTTTACATAGAACTATGATATAATATGTATTTTCGTAACTTGAAATAACGATGTATCATCGATACTTATCCAACGTGGATGAATGTGTGGATGTGTTGCGCGAGATTATTATAACGAATAAATATGCGAGAAATAAAATAGGATGTTAACGTGTTACTTTTCGTCGATACACAACTGGTTTGCGTTTAAGGAAGTGTAGACAGATGGCAGCACCAATACCGCACTTTCAAACTTTTCACTTCCCGTACTCTCGATGAGATAACAAATATCGAATCACTTAATTTAGCAGTTTAGATTTTTAACTGAATCGTGGAAATTATTCCATTTAAAATGCGTCTACTTAATTTTCTGACTTAAATGTACTTACAGTAGGCTTTAACGTTAACCACGTATTTACTCATTTAATATTAATTGATCATTTATCGGTTTGAAATAAAATTATTATCAAACTACGATAATTGCTGTTCGTGTTGTATAATTTTCGTCCTTCGTTCGTTCACGATTCAATGTCGAAAGGCAGCAACTTTGTAGAATCCATTATTTCTCGAGATGGTGACGCAAATGCTCGTAATATCATGTACATTTTGATACGGCGAGGAAATTTTAAAGTAGCACTTTCGGGTGATATAGAATTTCATCAGAATAATCCTAATTTAACATGGTTGACTGTTAATCATTTACCGGAATAAGACCTATATCTTTCTTCTTAAAAAAAAAAAAAAAAAAAGAAAAAACAAAGTTAAGCGCTAAATGAATCTTAAATCGGGCTTAAGTAAGATTATATTCTGAAGTAGTGTTTGTTGAAATATTTGTTTTTAACCTGAAATATGTAGGAAGCTGAAGAACGTGATATTGTTGAACATGAGGGTGGGACTTAAAATTTGTTCGTATACCGTGTCATTTTTACAGAATACAAACTGGATTTAATTAATCTACCCTCGCATCCTCTACTGAATGAATGGCATCCTGTTGTAGCATAACATAAAACGGTATTCACGCGAGACACCTAATTATAACAAATAATGAGGTCCAAATCCAGCATCCAAATTCACGATGTCCTTATTCTACTTTTAGTCGTGGATACAAAGCGGTTGAAAATACGATGCATTTCCTTTGTAAGTTTAGTTAGATGTACAGCGGTAAATATCGATTAAAAATATTGTGATGTAAAAAAAACCCTGTGGTTTTTGCAATCGTTGCTCTTCCAATCGTGATCGCGGATACGTAATCCCTACTGTAGATACAAAGCAATTTCAAACGGAATTTTGAACCAAATCTCTTTTAACGAAACATACCGAATAAATTGAATTTCGATTCGATGTAACTAACCTGGACTGTTCGTTTACCAAAATATCGAAACAATGTACTTTGGTACGGAGACCGATAGATACATACATCTAATAGCCGCTGCGTCCCCATGCATTTAAATATAAAGTGCCAGTCATTGGCTTTCCATATAAATTGCATAGCTCGCAGACGACTTTGACCGTAACGTTTGATCAATTTGATTTTACAACGGGACGGAATGAAATCGCAAGAAATTTTGTAGATTCTATCATCTTTTTTGTCATCAAGCTTTTACGATCGAAATGGATCCGAACAATGGATATCGTTTTCGCACACCATTGTTTCGTTTCTTTGTTTCTCTACGGCGCTCGGTATTCAAAGAGATTGAGATAAAAGAGGAAACCATAAATATAGGATTACAGCGCGTTTCAAAACAAAACAGAAAATCTCTTTTTCCTATTCGTCCACTCGATTCGAGAATAAATCACTTCGACGAAGCATCGCCTTCGTATGTATGTTTATTGATTGTCATTCAACAAAATGTCCTTGATTCATGGCGGAGAGACGGACTCGTTAATGTGACTCGTACCTCGAATTCCAGCTAATAAAAATGACATTAACGCATCGACAAGAAGAATTGGTAACCGGTCTGGAACACCATCCGCGTAAACATGCAAGGGTTACCAGCAACTAGTGGCGTTTGTTGAAACCCAACCCTCGGTGAACCCTCTTTTCCCTTCCATTCACTCCCTTCCTGAATAGACACTCCCTCTCGATCTCCACGTATCAACCCCTCTCTCCTAGCCGTTTCTCTCACCCTCGCTCGTTCACCGTTCCCCTCTTCGCTCGCTCTCTGTCTCTTTCCCCCTTCGACACGCGCGGCTTTCTCTCGCGCGCGCGTTCTTCTACCTCTGGAGCAACTCGCAGCATCCATCGGCCCGCTCCGGACTTCAGTCCATGTCGAGAACGCGGCACTGCCGGGACCCTAAGGACCCTTCGACATTCACGAATCCTTCGACCTTGCGAGCTAGTGGTATATCGAGACAAAGCTGTTTCATACGAAAGCCACAGCCCGCGCGTTTCGATCGAATCGCCGACCGATCGAGCGTATTTTTTCAAAATAAACCCGACACCGCAATTCCTGCCAGCGAGAAACTGATCTCGTTCCACTGGAGAACTGGTACATCCTCCATGGTACCTGAAACTTGAGCCTTCCTCCTTGATCGAGCCTCCTATGCTACCAGCGAAACAAAGAACCTCGACAGCCTTTCGACGCGCATTCTTAGAGCATCGAGATCTGTTTGCGTATAACACGGCGAAACAAAGCATCCGTTTCTTTCCAATTCATTCGTCGGCCAAGAACCTGTGCCCCGAACGATAAGCGATCGACCAGCCCTCCGACTCTTGACGGATATTTCAAACGGTTGCCGAGAAACAAAACTTAGATAATCGCATTTAGAAGTAATTTGCGCGCGAAGCGTGATCTTTGAGGAAGCGGCAGCTGGAAGGGAAGAGGAGCCACGAGGGCCTGCGAGGAGACTGAAGAAGAGGGATTTCCCGCGAGACTGCCGGGGGTTGTTGCCCAGCCCCGGAGAAGCGGACATCAGGCCCGGATGTTCGCAAGAACGAGACGCCGAAAGCGCTGCGATGCTACAAGGGAAACTTTTCACGGCCGTCAACAAGTTCCTTACGACATCCCCTTTGGTTAACAAAATCAAGTTGCTGATTGTAAGTTTCTACTTCTTCTATCTTTCTCTCTCTCTCTATCTCTATACTTATCTCTCTGTCTATTTCTCATTACTTCCCATGTCCATGTCTGCCTTTGACCTTCTTCTCTAGTGGCACAGTTTCTCTTCGACCTTATTGAGAAAAGTTAAGAGTCAGTCGCTGTCTCCGGTTTGATTGTGTCCCCAGTCGTCCCGTGGAAACTGTTTAAAAGATTGTCGCGCGCATCCGCGACCAGTCAGATGACAACGATATTTGTTGTAACTTTTCCCCCCACTCTGATCTTTTCTATCCGCCTTAATGGAAAAAGTGCATTAGTCTGAATGTAACGCATGAAATTGAAACGGTATTTCGGATCATTTGCTTCAATAGCAAGCACATAATCTTGCGGCTAAACGAAACGTAACGTGAAACCTTTGGAAGTGCGGTGAAATTTCTTCAAATTCCTCGTTGCGGTAACGCAAGTTCCATACTTACAATAAGGGTATGTTACGTCTTGCGGAAAGGGACGAGGAATAGCCCGTAACAAAGATGTTTTCTAAAATGACTGGGGTAATTCGATAGTAATTATGTGTTAGAAAGCTGTGTAGTTTTCACAAGCTTGGCTTTCTTTGGATTAAGAAAATATTCGTAGTAGCTTCCTTTCAGGAGTTGATCTTTTTGTATCCCGGACTATGAAACGAGACTTCTGTGCCAGCGAAATGGCCCGTAGAAATTTCAAACTAACTTTCTTCAAGTCACAAATATAAGCAAGATAGCAGCTTTAATTGCTCACGATTATGTAGCCCCCGGCTTGTTTGAGTGTCGTTGAATTTTTTTTTATCTCTTTTTCTAGCTCATCCAACTTTTTACCCTCGTTTAAATATCCCCCTTGGGTCTCGAGTTAATCTTCGATAATTGTAAAAAAAAAAAAAAGAAAACGCAGGCGTCAAAGAATCACAGTGTTTGATCGTCGTATTTCACAAAACGACACGTACTTTATACAGAATTAAGTGGACAAATTCATATTTCATCGTGGTTTGAAATTTTCTGGCGAAAGACAGTGATCTCGAAGGAGCAAAAAGTTTGATATTCTGTTAAATGATAATGATATTCTGTAAATATGTACATATTGTCAGACATAAAAGATATATATGTATGTATTTATTGTAAAAATTGTATATATGTATATATATTGTAAAAATCGAGCCAAACCATTGATCGAACATTAATGTAATTCATAATGTTCGATAATGTTCGATAATGTTCAAGTATGTGAATCCTTACACGCGCATTCCTCGCAACGCTTCGAATTATATGCAGATACGCGTCAGTTGTTTGCCAGACGAAACAATCGCAACACACTCTATTTCCCTCGTTTTAACTTGTTGCTCGACGTAGCTTTCCGATACCGTGTCCTCCCGTATGTTTATCGCCGATTTCGATTGAATACCACGCTTCCGTCACTGGTAAATCCTATGGAATTCGTAGCTAGAATCTAACAATGACTACGAGCGAATGATCAAAGGCATACGTATCATAGTTTCGCGTTGCGTTTCTGATGCAATATCGTTTGTCTTTCCACCAATTTCTTGAAAGTTTAATACCGGATAATCTGTCTCAGCTTTAATTAAATTGTATCGGGGAACAAACATCTAGATCACGAATGGTATCACGAATGAACAATTGGATTATCAGCTGCGATGGAAAGTAGATGCGCAAATACGTTTCAGGAATTATCCTTATCAGATGTGCCACTCTCTGTATCATCTTAGGAAAGGTTTCATGTATAATCTTTGGTTAAAGGGAAGACTGACAGAGCAATGTCTAAAGATAAGATTAAGAATTTAAAAATACAAAAGTATATTGACACGATTGTGCCATAATTGATTGTGAATTTATATCGTTTGTACAGTTATAGCATTTGACTTTCAGTTACATGATTACCTAGTGAAAAAAAGAGAAACAGAGTACATGAAGTTTAGGTAAGACAGTGGATCGAAACCGTACGAGTCAGACACTCTAGTAATCCTCGAGAATCTTTTTACCTTTTATCACAGTTTCGGATATTTCTTACTTAATACCAATATACTTTACAATACCAAATATATTGCTTAATACTTTATACTTTAACGCTTGACACTTTGATTAATTCTTCACTGAAATACGCTGAAAAATGGAAAATGCGGGCATCGCGACCAGTTTCGTTCGTCTTTTTTTCAAGCTCTACGAGACGTTCCCATTTAGAAGTATCAGGTCCTCCGTGAAACACTTTGACCTGTTCGGTCGAGTACCGTTTGGTATGTGCCCTGGCATTGTGCCCTGTCAGAATGGAATGGACCTTCAGGAGTTCCCGCGTTTCTCCGTGCCATTCTCGTCGTGCCATTATCATTGACGAATGTTGGCCGCGGAACTCGAGATTCCGAGCAGGCACGATGTCGCACGCGGGGACAAATGGCTAGATACGAGCAGGTAGATACGAGACGTCGCCTAAAAGAATAGGCACCGGTAGGCAACTTCTGCATTGCGAGTGGGCCCTTTGAATAGCAAGGCGCAGCAGCCACACAGTTTGTGTCGCCGAGCGTCGAGTCCATCGTGCTTTCACCCCGTTTCTCTAGTTCGGTACTTTATCAGTTTACACGAGCCACACAGTGATACAAGACAGTATGTTGACTTCCCCAACGAGATTAGCATTGTTGCTTTCACTTGCAGGCTCCGCCGTGACCCTATTACACCCCGGCGGAGCTTTTTCTACTTTGCGCCGCGCTTTTCTGTTCTGACATTCCATTGATGTTCCAGTGGCGTTAAGCTTCCGTTCTACGTGACAAATTTGCTCGAACGCGGACTACATTTCTACTCGAGTTTGTCTTTGCGGAAGCTTTAAACCTGGACGCGACTCAGCGAAGAATAATCTTCGATTTGAGTTAAGTGCAGTTTGACTTTCGTCAGAGGAAAGCTACGGATGGATAAGTTCGTTGTTTGTTCGAAATATTTTTGCTTCTTGGAATTCGACGTTGCGTGTATATCTTTATCAATTTAATCCCCAATTGACTTATTTATTTCACGCAGCTTATCATCTAATCGAACGTTCGACGACGTTTCTTTTTCTTTCTTTTTTTTTCGAAAAGTAGGCTCTGGTTACTGCGATAAAAAGATATAACGAAATAATCGAACCGACGCCAAATGAATTTCCATCTTTAATGTCATTAATGTCGTTTGGCAACAGTGATTGTGCCAATCATCAGCCATTGTGCAGATAGATGCAAATCGCACACGAGACGAATGAAATTTTTGTCAAGCATCTGTCCAAATAACCATCGAAAATTTCAACAGGATTTCCCCGCGCGTTGAAATCCCTGCGAGTTCCGGTCTGTACGACGATATCAAATCAGTTTCCATCAATTCGTTCGACCCATCAGCGAATTATGACGTCACGGATTCAAATTAATCGCGTTACGTTTTAACAGGCGTTTCAACGAGAAATATATTTTCGTCCTTTTCCCCCGTTCGGTTGGAAATCTGGTCGCTGGTCGGTGAAAAATAATTAACCACGAGCGACGGTCATCGAGAGGGGCAAATATTTGAAGTAAACTGCGCGTTCCGATTTAGTTTTCCCTGGTCTCACTCAGTCGGGTTTTGAAACCCTAGGACCGGTACGGTTTCAAACGTGCAGTTTCACGACGTGTTCGCGCGTCATGCACACGTGTAACTATACGTCGTTAAACGTAGATTAAAGGAACATGTTGACGGCCGTAATCCTGTCCAAATATCATGATAAAAACCGGGTCAGCCCGGTTGCGTTTCGGCGACGACACCGTTCACCGCAAAGCGCGCAGGTTACTTTGAAAATGTTAATGAGCTAGGGCTAACCGAACCGTTAGTCCATAATTATACGTATGTCTATTTCGGTCTTTCAGCTACTCGAGGAAAGAAGAGTTATTTAGAGTCATCGGACGTTCCCTCTAAATTTCTACACTTGTTTAGCACGAACGAAACAAGTATGTGCATATTTGAGGATTTAAAAAGGAGAGCGCGCAAATACGGACACTTCTCTGCTGTGTTCGGCTTAGGTTGTATAAAATATCAGCCGAGGAGTTTGTTTTATTTGGAGGACGTTTCGCGGAACAGGTCTCCCGCGAAACAAAAGTTCGGAAAAAATGATTCGAACACGTAGCTATTTGATGCATGTACATCACGTATGTATGTATGTACGTGCGCGCGGCTTTATCTCCCGGTTAACATTTTGTAACCTCCTAAATATACTCTGCATTTTCTCTCTGCCACTGTGCCCGAGCGTTCCTTCATTCATTCGCGATGCGCTTTAAAACGCTTTAACTCCTTTTATGTTCAGAAGCAGAAGCAGAAGCATGTGGCTCCAAGAAGACAGCGAATGGAAAAGTGGCGGAAGGTCGAATCTAATTAGGCTATCCCATTTCACGCGGTAATTTGTAAGAAACAGAGAAGAAGGCGTACGTTTCGTTATTTCATTCGGAGTTTTTTTCTTCTTTTCTTTTTCTTTTTTTTTCTAAATTCGTTTCTATCGCAAGGAGAAAAAAAAAAAAAAAGAAAAATTCTCCGCGGCGCGTTGCAACACGCCCATTTCATTCTGTTTAATTCATAACGTTTCGGCGCTCGGTTTCAATTAAAAAAAAATGGAGATAAAAAATAAAGGATAGCCATAACGAACATTTGATGATATAACACGCGTTAACTCACCGAAACATCGATTAATTTTGTTCCCGATAGGTCGAGCGCGATAAGATAATCTTGAAAAATTAGCCAGATTTCCCAGAGCCGTTTTATCGTCAACAATTTCGCCCCTGTGCAACATTTTACGACCATCCGTCCGCTTTTACCTTTACGTTAAGCAGAAAACGCATAGTTAAGCCGCATTCCTCCCGTGTTGCGTCATATAACGAGCAGCTCAAAGGCAGGAAAGAATGGAGCCGATGGAATGCGTAAAAGAAACGTACATGTGTGCAACAGCCTATAAGCTTCGATGCGCCCACCTCTCTTTCAATTTACATACGTGTCGTGAATTCTTCGACCAGCCTTCAACCTTTATTCCCACGTTTCTTTTCTTTTTTTTTTTTTTTATCGGCAAAGTCTTCGTACTAGGTGTTCCCGATTACAATGAACACGTTGAACACAGGACGTCGTAAAACGTCTCATTTCATCGAGTTAGTGGCGAAGGAAACGGCCGTCGATCTATGTAACTATTTTCTTCCAGATCGTAAAGCAAAAGACGAGACAAGCGTTTTACGAGGACCGAAAGTTTAATTGATATACACTCGTAAATTTCTTAGGTTTTCATACTCTGGTCGAGATGAACGAGCTTCACGTGCATCAATTTAGTATTTCTTTTATTTCGTATTTTTTCCTTTTGTCGGTCGCTTCCCTTGACGTGAAACTGTTCGACTTAGGATTGAAATTCGATCCGGAGCAACGGACATCTCGCGCAAGTAGTCCGAGGATTTATTGAAAGTATGTCTCGCGTAAAGCACGTGGAAAATCCGCGGACCGAGCAAGTGCCGAATACCTCGAACTCGAGTACAGCTGCATTCGACGATCCGTGTTCCAAGTTCCGATGGTGCATGCTTACTTCTACTCTACTTTCTTCCACTTGGTGTGACTCGCTTGGCCGCGAGTTTCGAATCGTTAAATCGCCACGTCGTTTCACGTGTTCCCACCCTTGAAATCGAGTCCTTCCATTTCGAAGATCGCCCTTCTGTCTTCGAGATGAAAATTCTTTCGCTCTTATTGCGCGCTGACGCACAGCTATTTGTCCTTCTATTTCACGGTGGGAACAGCTTATCATCCGGCTCGTATATATATATATATATATATTATCGGACAGCTATCGATCTTCCTGTTTCATCCATTCGAAGTTGTTGATTAAACCCACGAGATTCGCGTCTCGTCCGCGACGAGAGTTTCAATCGAAATTACACCGGATCGTAAATGAAGACCAGGGAAGAAGTAACAAGGCGGTTTAGCGATAACGCGGACGTTATGAATTATTTTGCAGCGGTTTTGCAGCGCCGCCGCAGCGCGTTTTCATTGACTAACTGCGCCTCGCTGTTTGAATACCGTGTATCCTAATTGTCCGTATCGTGCTTGTACATTTGTTCGAATAATTAGTTTGTCGAATGCCATTAATATCCATAACGAGGAAGACGACTTTCCAAACGGTGCAACTTCGCCTGAGCTTCGTTAGTATCGTCGAACTCCGATGAATAACGCCGTTCAAGAGGCGAATGATAAATCGCGACAGCTAGAAGGTATTCTTACAGCGTCATCCATCGTGCAAATATACATCCGTCCGTTCGCTACCACCGCGAATGCATTAAGCAAACGAGCTGGTATTTAAATCAGTCTTCTTGTCGCCCACGGTATAGCTCGCGGTATACCAAAAAGACGTTTCGAGGTAACTTCGTATGGTAACTCTATTCATTGCCTTAACTTTCTTCCTGAAAGTTTGCCGCCGCTTGTGCATGCGTTTCGTACACCCCTTCTCCCTCTTCCCACCCTCTCCGCGTCGGGGGGCATTGAAGAAACGCAGCAAAGAGTGGAACGTCGCTGAGAAAAATTGTGGAAACGTATCGCGCGGGGTAGTCTCGGGGATTAGCGGAGAGGCAGTGGAAAATTAAGGGGACAGGGGATTTCGCGGTTCGTATAATGAAGGCTCTACGCTGGAAACAATAAGATTCCGGCGAAGAATGGAAATTAAATTATATTTGGATGTCATTTCACGGCGGATATTCCGGAAAGCCCCGGAGCAGGGATTTAACCGATGAAAACCGGATTCTGTGTTTCACCTTTGCACGGTGAAGTGGCGACAGACGGTTCCCTTGGATTTCTGGAAGTTACGTCGCCCGTTTTAATCGGCCTGCACGCGTATCGCGTCGTTATCGATGAAAAGCTGAGACATAAAGAACAAGATTAAGACGGTGATATTATTTATCTTGACGACACTTATCTTTATTTGTACACTACTGTCCAGTCGCGAGTGTTGCAAGGGGGAACGCGATAAATTCAAGACGGCCAGGGTCTCGTTTATCGAACGAGCTCGTCGTAAATACAATATTTTCACAAAGAGGGCCGCGGAAATTGCAGCGCGAAGACAAACGTCGATATAATCGTAAAGTTGCCGTCTGTCATAACGATCCGCGATATTTTCTCGCAAAGTTTTAATAAAATACAACACACAGCGTCGCCGGTTGACCTGTTGTACTAACGCGATATACGCGTGGAACATACGGTCAATTTCGTAAATTAACTCTCACTCGCTCGTGTATCACTTGCCAACCTGCAATAAAATTCCGTGAAAAAGCGTGTGAAATTCTGCGTTATCTTAACGAGGAATAATTTACGCCGGTGTAAAAGTTGTCGCGCTGTTTGTATCTCCTACTATTTATTTCGTCGTCTGGTGGTGGCCAATCGCGTGGCGTGTGTAACACGTTCGGTCTTTGCTGGTGAAGAGAAAAAAAAAAAAAAAAAAAGAAAAAACAAACGATGTCTTTTTGTTATCGAGCAAATAGAGCCGTTTGATAAACCGTTCACTTTATCAAAACGGTATTGGCCCGTACGGGTAAACACCGGGGCGATAGCCGTGGGCGACACGTCGCGCACGTATTGCACCGTGTATTTGTAACAGACTGCGCTTTCTAATTTCGGTCTACGTCGAATCAAGTGTCAGACCCCGGGTCGCCGAGGTGTGTTTTCCCACTGGTGTTAACTTGACGGACACAAACGTCGGCTGATCCATTCGGCCAACGTTGCTCGTTGCGTTATTACATACACACGCGAGTACCGGTGGTATCGCCGCAGTATTAACGAGAGCAACGCGATACACAGATAGAATTGAAGGCAATTAACGCGCGAAGGACACGTCGATAAGGCGATAGCCGACGGCGTTTTCGAAATTAAGACACATAGCGCGTATCGATCCCGCTTCGGCCGATAACGAGAGCCAGTTTTTTAATCGAGCTACCGACACGATGCATCGCGATGCGCTTTATTGCGACGAGAAAAATAACGGCAAAACTGTAGACGATCAATTGAATTTTTCAACTAGAATGCCGTGCCGATGAAAGCTACCCCGTTCTCTCTTTTCTAAACTGCCCAATAGCTGGAATTAAATCCCACCATCGATTTTCGTTGCGTTTCAGTCGCGTCGGCCGCGAATATTTTCGATTTTCGGTTGTATCGAAACTTAACCTCAATTTTCCCCCATTTCCTTTTCTTCCGTCATTCACCGGTTCAATCGCAATCGCGGCGCGCCGCGTTTCATTTACATATCCATCGATTGAATATGCAAACGTTTCGCGTATCGTAGAACACCACTTACGCAGCGCAGTGCAACGCGAAGCGATGGGTGGGCCCCCCCTCCTCGATTTGGGTTAGGTCCTGCGGTCCTTCGACTGTTTCCCCCTCGCCGAAATACGCTGCCGTTTCCCTATCGGGAAATGATAATGAAGCTTTATTTCGAGCAACGGCGGGAAAATAACGGCGGGGCGCGGGGGCATTGTGGTTGGAACAGCGAAATGTCGGCCATTATACGCGGGAAATTCTTGTCCGAGGCGTAATCGTAAAAGAACAGTGGTTAGTAAAGGGAAGGATTCTGCTTCAACAAAAGTACGAATATCGAATAGGTAAATCTGCTGGAGGCTTCTCCGCTAGTGCAGCGATCGTAACAGAATCAACTCTGAATTTTATGCAAAACTGTGATATCGTCGATATCAGGATTATGAATCAGATTAAACGTAATTGAACAGTGCTGCTTATGTTTGATCAACGTGAAAGTTGATTATAAATGTCGAGGTAAGTTGATCACAATCGTCGCAGTATAGTACGTGACGAAGTGTGATACGTGCCGACTGTCTTTGTTTGTTGACTCGATTTCTAAATTGTGGATTGAACAAAGAAGATTCTTTTAGAAAATCTTGCGAGACATCGGTTCTATATTTTGAGAAAAATTCGCGTGCTTATTTTCGAAGAAGTTTGTTAAAAATTTCTGAATACACGTTTGGAACGACATTGTGACGTTGGAATAAATGGGTTGACTGAGCCCGTGAAATGTGCGCAACTTCTTGAAAATCGGTGGTCCCTCTCTCGCAAACTATACATTTCTACCCGAGTCTTCTATTCAAGGAAGAATTCCAACCAACAATTAAAGATCTCCTTGGTAATCGTCGCACTCTTAAACAATTAACTAGTGAGCAATTGCGCTCGCTGTAATTAACCGATAAGCAGCCCGTCCGTACCTTTTCAGTTTCACGTCGACTCGCATTGTCTTCCACTCTCGCGAGCTTCTTCGGAGACAATTCGACGGAGTTAAGGAGTTTTCTTCGCGACGAAGAGCGACGACGCGAAATGTCGCCGTGGCATTCTCGAATTTCCTCCGCTTCTTTCTTCCTCTTTGTCTTTATTCTGCGCTAATACGACCGAAAACCAAAACGAAGAAAAACCAAAGACGCGACACGTTCATTTCTCTTTACGTCGTTCGTGGTATTAACTCGAGCCCGACCGAGGCCTTCTCGGTTCCCCACACCAGTTACGTTACTCTATATTTTTTGTATAATCAAGTTTCGCGAGGCGGTGCGCGCTTTGCCAACTCGTTGCACTCGTTTTTCTTTTTCACGCACACGTACACGCACGTATGTACGTACGTGCACGCGTCTATATTTCTTCGTCGAGTTGAACGAAATTTATGACGGTTGAGACGGTGCCCGAGACATTTCTGTCTACCTTGGGAAAGACGCGTTTCTCGTTTCTTGAAGCTTGAGACGAACGGGCTCTTTGTTTCTTCCTCGTTAATTTTAACGAATTTGAAACACGAGACGCGACACATTTTTGAGATAGATGGAGCACCGCCGGTGGCGACTAAACGAGAAAACTTAAGCGTTCTTACGGCGTTCGTCGCGCAACGAAACCAGCGGCGAGCCACCGCCGTCCTTTGGCTCGCTTTCTTTTTGTTTTCTTCGTTCGTTTTCGCTTTGTACACGTTGATCCGGTCGTGCCTGGTAGCGCCTTGGTAGAACGTAGTCGCACATTAGAAAGAGCTTTTGATAAAGCTTCAGGCACGTCGCCGCTTGGAAACACGTGCTTCTCTCAGGGTTGAAAGCCCCCTAAAGAGAAAATATCGTGGTACATCCAACACCAGGGGATACAAATCCTCTGGTGGTACTTCCCGATGTGAAACGATGCTGAATTCTTCCCAAGTACGTCGTCGCACTTGATACGTAAAGCTCGTGTCCCCACTTAGGCTCTGATTCGACGGATCTGCGAAAAATGTTCCAACCCCGGACGGTTCACGGACGCAGCACCGTTTACCGCCAGCCTCGAAGCCGGATCATATATTCCCGTCTCAATTCGTCTCTGCTTGGGATATCGCGAGATACACGGACGCGAAGATTAACGGGTTTTTCGATTAAACTGAATGAGACGAGGGATTTCATGGATGAGGCGATAAACGAGTGTCATCGATCGCGAATAATCACGCCCATTGAATCGGAGAGAACAAAGACGAAAGCGAATTGGCCGTGTTTCACCACGCCGCGTTCTCCTGATCGCTGTGCGACTACGTGCTTTATCTTTGTAGCGCGGTTACTATTCTCGCGCGGTGAATAATAATAATTCCTTGACTTGTTGGTCCGCGGGAAAGCAAAAATAAAACGACCGAGAACCGGCCGAGTGATTTGAGTAAGTTTGCTGCGTTGAAATTTTATTGGAGCAGTGTCTCCCTCGTTGAAAGAATAACCTCCCTCTCAGGAAACTGTGTAATTGTAAGAACAGGGGAGAGAAATGCACGCGGTGTTAAGGTACGGTGTTTTTTGCCGTGTGTTTTCTTTCGATCGACCTCGTTCTCTTTATTCATATTCCTAGCCGTTCTTCCCGTCGTTCTCGAGGAATGTGTCGTCGGAAGGTAAACTTCTATCCCGCGCGTGTGAGGCAATCGCGATGGTTATTCTTTCGATCGATGGCGTAAAATGTTGTCGTTCGATCGATTACTACGGATCATCAGTTCTCTTTACCGAGAGAGAATTATTTTCTTTCCTCTGGACGTTCGCTCTTATACTCTGTATATATAACGAAAAATTGCAAACTCCGTCCTGTTGCTTTTTCTTCTTTTTTTTTTTTTCTTTTGACTGTCTTATAACGAATCGAAAACGACGCAATAGCGCGTGCAAACGTCGCCGGTTTTGTCATCGCGCGATCATTTCCTTTCTCATAAGCTGAATTATGGCGGAGTGCGGCGCGTTTGCGTGAAATCGGTCGTAAACGGGCGGTCAGCCGCAGCGCTAACGAGTTCGCCCTCAACGCATTTCTCTCCCTTTCCCGGCCATGCCGATTAATCGGTTAATTCTTGGTAATTCCGGGCATTCCCAATTAGCACCTAGCGCGTAAAGCACGTCGTTGGCGATCGAACTCCGAACGCTGTCCAACCAGTTTCACGTTACAAAGTCGTACTCGCGCTCGCCGAATCGTCCTTGTTACGATTACACCCTCGAGGATGGGCCTGCGTGTATTTGGTTTGGAAGTTTTCTACAAAATTGCACTCGGCGAAGAGATCGTGGAAACCGTCGTGGAAAAGGGTCGTGAAAGAGAGGCGACGAAAGCTCGCGAGGGTGTCATACTTTAGCCTTTAGTGTTCCTGATATACCGGGTTGTGTCTTATCTGGTTATCTTGAGAGATGCTTTTGAATATTAAAAAGATTTTCCTACCCGGAGTAGTCGCTCCCCCCCGGGGAGCTGCTGGTCTCTCGTTGATTGAACAGTGTCGGCCAGGCAGTCGCTTACGTACAAGGTACAAGCAGTTCGCCTCATGTAAATTGAATCGCGGCGCCGCTACAACGGGAAGGTACATGGTAACTACATGTCGTCTACAAATTGCACTAATCCGGAATGGAATCGGTGAAATTTGCCGTGTCACGTTCGAGACACCGCGGGATTCCAAACTCGCCTATAAACACATCTCCTTAAAGTTAACGTTTAATCGACGCTAAAAGCACCTCGATTTCACGCCAAACTCCGGTTAAATCTATGCTATACCTATGCTTGTACGCGCGTGTGACATGCGTAATGTTCCTTGTATCGCTGATGAATCCCGCGACATAATTTCGCTACCCCGTAATTGAGCGCCCGTAGCGTTGAGCACTGCTTCCTCTTCCTCATCGAAGAATCAATTATCGAGCTACTTGTGTATGTGCTTCCTTCCCTCGACGCCTCGATGGCTTTTCGTTCGAGAAGAAGAAAAGAAGAAAAAGAAAGGAAATTAAATGTTTAATTTCGCGGCGTGAAAACGTCGTCGTGCAGACCGTGCGATCTAATAGCCTAATAACATGCAAATCGTTAACATGCGTTCGTTCGAGTCCGCGTCGAAGTTCTCTCGTTCAATCAAAATGCGAGACAGCGTGATCGAGTGCCACCGAGTGTAAACCTCGTAAATTTCCCTTCTCCTCTTGGCCATTCCTCTCCAAAGAGACCTCGCGTTACAAACCCTTTGTACACACGTTTCTTATTGCACGTTTCTCACGTTGCGTTGCATCCTGGTTTCCCCCTTATCCTATAATTCTCCTCTGAGCGAAAGCTACGCTGGTCGGTTGCGCTTGTTCCGGGCGCCTGCACCACTGATTTACGAAGCGAACCTACGTTCTTCCCATTTCGAAATTCGTCTCTTGAAATTCGTTCCAAACGAATACGCTTTACAAAGACATGCGCTCTTCGGAGACTCCTCACTTGTTAATTATCGTGATTTCAGAAGCCTGCGATTAACAGGGGGCGGAGGGAAATAATTGCATCGCCGCCGGTAACGCGCCGTTTTCGACGAGGATTCGACGAGACTCGCAGCGAATTTTCCCGCGAAAACGACACCGCCGACGCACACCGCGTTTTAATTAAACGCGTCTTAGCCCGGAAATATTCCGCGATATCATCAGACATTCCATTTTGCGACGCCGTCTCATCGGTATTCGAAGAAAGCCGCTTCTTTTAATCATTACCGACATTCCACGACGGTGCGGCAAGATTCGCGCGGTCACAGGGAATCATTAAGCCCGTCTAATTGTTCGTCTTAAGCACTCGCTGCACCAGCCGCTAACACGAGTCGATTAACACATTGCGTATCGCACTCGGCGCGCCCAACCTGCTCCCTCTCATTTTTGGAGCAACAGGGAAACTTTGTACAATGCATACATGCACTTCTTTAATTCACATTGATATAAATATATTCTGAATTATTACTATATAGTTTTTATATTTTTTTAATTTACTATATAGTTTTGTTAGTTTTTTAATTTTAGTTTTTTATAGTAATATTTAAGAATTTATTTATTATGTATTTTAGATTTTAACCATTATTTATTTTATATTTATATTAACACGTTGAGAACGGTATGCTCTGATAAACATATAGCCTGCATTTTCTCGTATTTTTTGAATTATTTAATATATGATTGAAAGGGTTCAAAAGAATGTATAACATTTAACAAGCGTGTTATTTTATTAATAATTAAAATTATTAATTATTTTTCATTTTAGAAGTATTTTATTAAATAAAGTGAAAATATCTCTAGTAACGTTTCTTGGTGTGGTATGTTAGGAAATAATTTCCCTAGTTCTTGAAAAATTATATAACATTTTAATATATAATTATATATTATATATAACATTATATGATATAAATTATATTATATATAGTATTATATGATATAAATTATATATAAAGTTGCCTGGATCGTGTTCCCTACAACGCAAAACAGTGTTCTCCGTCCGTGACGTTGAAACACGAAAAACGGAAATTCTTGTCTCCCATCCGCAACAGTTGAAAACTTTTATTACTCAATCGTCGTCGGCGGCGATCTCCGTTCTCCTTCGCGACGAATGAATTTCGCGATTCCTGCACTCTTCGAGTCCTCTTCGATACCGTGGAACAACGCTCGCACGCTCTTAGGAACGATGACAGCTGCGATCGCGAGCGTAACGTCAAAACAACGACTCGAATCTTCCGCTGTGCCGACGGGTAACCAGCCAGGCAATCAGCCCGGTCGTCGCCGCTAATGAAGTTTCCCTCGACGAGGAAATATCGAGAAACGAATTAAGGGGTTACGAGGACTCGCAGCTGCTGTACCCGATCGACTCACGGGCCGAATGAATGCGAAACACGAATCGATTAACGATTCGTTAAGAGGTTCCGCTCGATCGAGGAAGAAGAAGGGCAAACTGTGCGGCCACGTTGAAATTCCTTCCTTCGGGCTTGCCTCGAAATCTAGATCTCGCAGAGATCCGACGTTTCGGGAGATCGGTTGCGATACAATTTCCGGCTGGGAGTCCCGCGCCGGTCGACAGGTTACGCGCATCTTCCCTGGTGTTATTTCATTCAGCCAACCGGCGAGCGGACTTGTTGGTCTGGCTCTCGGAGATGGTCGTAATTGAATTATCTGCCTGGTAGATTGCAACTAGCGGCGTGTCGTGCGGGCGATTCTTCTTTCGACCGCCGTTCAGTTTGTTCCCCAGTTTCGTTGCGGTTTGCCCGTTGGTTTCCTTTGTTTTCGAGAAGATTCTCTAGAACTAGGTGAGCGCAGCGTCTGGGCCGGCTCCTCAAAGCACGCGGATTGCCCGCGGCTTATTTTTTACCAGCTTTCTCGTCGGAATCGCTTAGGAATTTTAATTATGCGGCTAATTAGAGATAACGTCGGATAACGGTTAATCGGTGAACAAAAAA
>NW_025110685.1:1032335-1080954 GCF_011392965.1 Frieseomelitta varia
AAAAAAAAAAAAAAAAAGAAAAGAGAAAGAAAAAAAGGAGGAACGGTTAACCGGCGATTACGAAGGGGATGAAAACCGCTTTTATAATTAGGTATTGAAGACACTCCCCTTTGCGCGGTCAGCAAGGACGCGTAAAAACCGAAGAAAAAGCGATCTCGAAGGAATTTGAAATCTAACCCAGTGATATAGGCTACCACGGTCAGATTGTCCACCGATTCGACGGCACCGATGAAATGTAATTTAAATGAACGATCCGAGGAATCGTCGAATCCGAATGTCACGGGCGACGATCGGCCAAATCCGTGACGAGTTAACGAGAATTCGATCTCTCGTCACAGATGAAAATAGGAAAAGCCCGAAACCTCGTAAATCTTGCCCCGCATTCTTTTATTATTGAATTCGTGAAACTTGCCCTCCCTCTCCCCCCTTATTCCTCGTCGATTGAATCTCGAAATTCGAGAGGCCTGGCTGCAGCGTGGCTCGCGCAATTCTCGTTCTGACCATCGACGTCAGTCGCGAGAGTCCCACGCAGAATTCAATAAATCGAGCGTCTTTCTTCTTGTCCGTTTCAAAATCACTTTGCTTTTGCTTTCTCTCTATTGAATGCCACGGAAACGCACGCGCGTTTGCGAAAAACTTAATTCGTTCCTTCCCTTTCTTTTTCTCTTTTTTTTTTTTTTTTTTCTAAAGATCGAGGAACGAGGAATGTTTGTCTAGGAAAATTACGATAATACGTACGGCTGAGTGGTTTTTTTCTCCGAGAGAATAGGAAATTTATGGTGGTCGCGGTACGTGAGCTCGATCTTGGCGAAAGATTAAAGACAATTCGCGCCTCGAGCGACGCTTTTCTTATTTCGCTCCGGAGAGAGAAAAAAAAAGAAAAAAAGAAAACGCGGTAATTTGTCGTCCGATCCGAGATTTATTGTCGCGTGACGTGTGTACATTGTGTGTCGAGCCGGCCGGGGGGGGGGAAAAAAAACTCAGCCAGACGCGAGGCTTCTTTTATTGTAGCGGAGTTAAACGCGTCGCAGCTTCCTTCCTGACGCTCGAAATACTCCCGAGCGCTCTGTGTGTTTTCCTTTCATAAATTCGAGTCGACTCGGAGGTGAGTTCAACGGGCGCTCTATTAAATCAAGACCTCGATTAATCTCGTTAATCGAAATTTTTCTTCAATTTCTCGATTCCGACGATTGGAAATCAAGATTCCCGCGAATAAATAAGTTTGCTTATTACTGGAGCAAAGGGCAAAGAGACAAATTTCACGGTGATTCGATGTGCAAAAGTGGATTGCTAGAGTTCGACGAGAGTGTGTATCCCGATCGAGATCCAATCGATGTTTCTGTTATCAATCGCATCAATTACTGCCGTCAATTACTCAGCTGTTGATATTGTCGGCAATATATCTCGCAAAGAGAGAGAGAGAGAGAGAGAGAGAGAGAGAGAGAGGAAGCGCGACGGTGTCGAGCGGACTATCAAGGCGTTCAATCGATGCTCGTGGAGTTGCGGAATAGACACGATTACCATGAACAGCGCGAGAACACGTTCCCGGTTGGCTTTTGAACCGCCGATAAACTTTGCGGGCTGATATGCCCGCGGGACGTGTCTCCGAGTTTACAACCGCGGGATCCTGCGAATACCTGCCACCTCGTGATCGTTAACGGACACGTGTACATTCCGCTCGAGTTTACCTTGGTTCCTCCTCCGTAAACTATCCTCCCGTCCGCGTTGTCTTTTTCTCGTTAAACTCCGGCAATAGGTACGCACTAGCCTGTACGCGATAGGTACACGGCTAGTGAAGAAAGTTATCGAGAAATTCCTGCTCTGGCAAGATCGAATCTGTCTTTGTCCGCTTGGAAAACAAGAAACCTCCTTGGTTTCCTTTTTCATCCAGTTTTATCCAGGTCTGTTCTATTGTTTGTCCTCCGTCCCGGTGAACTATCCGCACCGTAACGCGCGTCGTGCCACCTGTGGCTACCCTACGATTCGTCGCCCATCGGGAACCGTTAAACTCATCCGTTTTCATTTACCACCTTCTGTCTCGCGTGTTTGCACGCCGTTTTTTGCCAATCAAGAAACGTAAACCTCTCGAATCTACAGTACCATCCCCTCCTCTTCCCACTATTTTTCGTTTCACGGCAAGTTGCTGTGCAAATTCCACCGCGCGAAGAAGCAATTAGTCGGCGTCCCCGACGGGGGTTTGTTTGTCCTAAATGTTTGCAGACGAGACAGAGCAGCGGGACGGTGGGGAACGGCGAGGGACAAGAAGGAACGACGAGCAGCTGTTCCCAGAGGACTTCGACGGCCACGATAACGATGACGATGACGACCACACCGACAACGCCGACGTCGACGTCGACGATGACAGTCACGTCAATGGCGATGCCATTCGTGCCCGTGGAATCTGAAGCATCGATATCGTCCAGCGCGACAGATCAACGGCAACAGCGTCGTTGGCAATGGCAACAAGCCCCGCAGCCCTGTGCGGCGACCACTTGCCCGATCACGGCCACGTCGTCCTCCACGTATTTGTCGGCCACGCCGTCCTCCGAGGCCAGCAAGCTGTCGACCAACGTCCTCTTTTCCTTGCCCGCGTCGCCAAAGAGATCAGCCCCAGAATCGTCCAGTAAAACGCCAACCATATCGAAATCACAGATGAAAGGTGAGTTCTTTTGCCAATTATCGAACCATCGTCCATCCATGTAATTTCGATATTTTTGGAAAGGGTAAAACAGAGCCGACGCAAATTTTTGCTCCGACTGTGAATTTGTCACTCTTATCGATGATTAATCGGATTGTGAAAATCTTTGATCTGTCGTATTATCTCTGCGTTCAAAGATATATTATGTCGTATTTTTGTACTTGGAAGATCCAAAGTCGATAATTTTATGTTTTCGTATTAGATTTTTGATTAAGAAGTAATCAGGAAGACTAATCGTAGAAACCTCTCACTTGCAACTGAATCTAGTACAAATTTAATGGACAGAAGATGTAAAGATTTTGGATTTATTTTATGACCTGTCCAAAAAAAAAAAAAAGATAATGCCGTGAAGCAGAACTCGACGAATTATGTTGCAGCTTGGTTTAACGTATTCGAAACGAACGCAACAGTGATTTTTTTATTTCGAGCATAAAATACGATACTGTGAAATCTTTAACCACGTTCATACTATAATTCAGAAGGGGTTGTTACGATGCAACGAATTGTGCCTATGGGATATTGTCCGCCCGGTCACTTTGAGAATATTTAGTCGGGCGTGAAATAAACGTAAATAAATCGTGACCCAGGAATAACTTTTAAATCGTGTAATTTATTATTTTAATAAGCGAGCCTGAAGGCACCCGGTTGAAATTCAAGAGGATATAAAATGGCTCCCCGTTTAAAAAGCATCCGCGTGTTTCCAATCGTTTTGCAATTGCAGTTAATCAAAGAAAATTTCCATTCTATCGCACGCGTAGCGTTAATTTTGTTACGCATGGGGGCACAGAGCTCGAGTTCGTGCGGAAATTTATTTCCTTTGTTTATAAACAAAGTGTCAAATGTTATCACAGCCTTTACTCCCGTTGCATATTGATAGTCAATTATTGTCAATTTCAGCAATATTAATTATGACGTTTCGCGCGACTTCTACAATTATTTCGATATTTATCTCCGACGAGAAACAAAATAATTTAATTCTCAGCGCCAGACAGCGAATCTTCGTGTAAATTTTATATTTTTACGAACATGATTAAATTATTCCCGGCATTAAACATCGCAACGGATGCGCCACTTATTTCTGCACCGTTAAATTTCTCACAAAACGCAACAGATATTCGCTGTCCAGTTGTTCATATCTCAACGAACCATCGAACGAAAGAAATTTCAAAAATTGTTGTTGTCGCAGTCGTGCCTTTCCACGCAAATTGGAGGCAGTCGGGCCATTTTATGTTTTCATTTATGGCATCGTGTCCGATCAACTAGTTCGTTAGTACCGTTGAAGCTCGTGGATGTGAGCAGCGCATTCGGTAGTTTCTTTCGTCGTTGGTACACGCTGACAACCGGATTGTCGAAAGGACAACCAGTGGAAAGGCTAAATTTTCTGAATATCAGTTGAACGCCGCTGCAATTGCTTTTTTTGACGTTTACGTCACGCGCAATCAGAAGGGTACCCCAGTGACGTCTGTTCGTTTACAATTGGAGCTGCTGCCACGGTTTTCGACGTTTTTGTTTTTGACAGAAATATTAGCCGCTGTGCTTAAACGCGCACTCTTTTTCAGTGCCGCGGTCTCTGTGTAAAGACCTTTAATTAAAAAAGATTTGAGTGTACGTACATGTACGCACGCAGGCTACCAAGCCGGCCTATTGATTATCCATTGGATATGCCGAGAAATATGCTTTGAACAAAATATGATACATTCGGGGATGCACGTTTATGAAGTATCGGAGTGATTTTGAAGTTTTTTTAATAATACGTGTCTCTTTTCTGGTCCTACTTTTGTAATTAGTGAAAATTCAGAAACTTGTAATAATCTCCCGAGACTCAGAGCTGAGCAAAAATGTATTATTACTTAATTATAGATTCAACTATACATCTATAACGCAACGTAATTTTGATATTTTGGAAGTCACGAGATACGAGAAGATTGAGACGAAAATATATTGCATTTTTCCTGAAACATCGTTTTAGACAACGTCTCTCTATTTATTCTCGACCCAAGAATCTACGAATTTAAAAACGCCAGCGTACGATTCAATTACCGAAGAACTTCTCCCCCGGAAAGAAAGCTATTAAAATTAACGGTCCGTCGCCGAATGTGAAACGCCTTTTCCCTCCCAACTGCAGACAAGTCCTTTCACGGGGGACAAGGTTAAAAAAATTAGTTGACGATTCGTGAAATGGCGAGGTAGCGCGTCGTCGGATGCAAAAAGGACGTGGCAAACGGAATTCGAATCAAAGGAATCTCGTCTACGTAGTTTGTCGAGGAGACGGGACGCTGAGTTATGCCGGTACTTTTTCTGTGAAGTGTCACGCTTGCAAGTCATTGCTGACTTGAGCTCCGTCGCGACCAACTTCCGTTTCGCCCGAATGTTTCAAAGAGATTCTTCATATCGGAGCACTTCATACGTTTCACTCAATTTCGAGGTAAAAAAAGAAAGAAAGAAAAAAAAAAAGAAACAGCCTGGCTGTTCGTTCACTCGGTCAGATCAGATTACCTTCCCCGGTAAGACATCGCTGACTAATGTAGTTTTCACGAAAATCGGAGCCGTGCTGGCGCCGGCGAGCACGGCTCCGATCTACATCGAGAGGAATTACTCGCTCGTTACTTCTTTCTCGGAGACGAACGACGAAAGTTTACTCGTAGTTCGAGAGTGCCATCGAAACGGGAAGATTGCCGCAGCACGTGGAAACTAATGGTTTAATCCTTGACTTAACTGCGTCGTTATTTATATCGGCCATTCGACGAATCTTCTCAAAGGCAACCTCGAAAAGAGAGAGCCCGTCGCGTAAAATATATCCCAATTCACGGAGAGCCATGCCTTGCTTACTTCATCTCTTGCTCTTTACGTGCTTTTTAGTAACTACTTAAATAAACCTTATCTATTTGCTGCTTTAATATTGCATGATCCTGACGTTCTACCCGCTTCTCCGGATATTACGAATATAACGGATATTACATAATGGATTTCGATAGATTAGATTCGATGTTAAACTGTACACAGTTTTTAAACATTTGCTTTTAATATAATCGATATGATTTTACCATCCTTTCGATAATTAATATTTATTAAAGACTTTATTAAAGACCTTATTAAAGAATTTATTCAAAATTCAAGACCTTTGAAAGGATATTTGCGAAATGGTAAAGAGAAAACTTCTCTATCCCGAAATATTTTCTTTCTTTGCTTGTCCTATCTTTCTTTTTCCAATCGGCGAATTTTAAAATCTGCATCAAGCCATGAAAGTGAACACTAGAACTACCAAAATGGTAAAAATGACCAATTCATAATTTTTTGTCAGGTATTTCATGGACCTAATAAAATATATTTCTAAGAATTCAAATAATTTTTCGTAAATAAGTACAAATAATACAAAAAGTTTGTCTATTTTGTTTCATTTCAATGTCTCTGATGGAAAATTTCACGCTTTAATCGTCGGTAGTTCTACTTACAGTAGAAAGATTCAGGTATGGTGTCGACACGGTAAGTCAAAGGGATGCCATCGAATTTGTCGTTCGCACGAAATGGAGCGAAAGAAACCTCACGGGGAAAAAAAAAGAAAAAAATCAGGAAACCACAATTCCGTAACCGGGTTAAGCAGAGTCTATTTGTCGACGTCCCTCTCCGCGCGGTTTTTCTTCGCCGTTACCCATTAGCGCAAAATCGTGGACCGTTCCCTCACCCTTTCTCTTCTCTCTGTCTGTCGCTCGAGTTCGAGCACAATAGCGCGTGGATACGCCGCTGGAGAATGTGCTTATAGGAAAACCATAGCCGCCGGTACGTACAAAATCAATGGGCCGTGAAACGAGGCTATTAAACGGTCGAGTCAAGCACCGATGATCCAAGTCCAACCGAGCTTGTCCCTTCTCGTCGTGCTCGCCGCGGACATCAAACATCGCGGACTGTTATCGACCGAACCGTTTAATCAGCTCCAACGACCGGTCCTTCTAATTCTTTCTCTCTCTCTCTCTCTCTCGCGCGCGCACGTGTACGCACACACATACACGCGCAAAAAGAAAGAAAGAAAGAAAGAAAGAAAGAAAGAAAGAAAAGAAAGGAAGAAATGCACGATCGACGGTTCCATTTTACGATTCCCTCAGGCTCTCGTCTTTGTTACAGTGCCTTGAAGCTCGCCGCTTACCTCGATCGCTTCTCATTGCTTCTGTCATGTCGGTCGGAATTTTAAAAATATGGCGCGTCAAGTCCGGAGGTAATTAAAGTTCGGACTTCGACGCATTAAGGCCGGAAGTGGGCCACCGCTTTGTGCCTCTATGCGGGCACGTTCTCACGAACGTGGCTCGCCACTTCGTCGTCTTCGCGGTCTGAATTTCCCTTTGTACGATACGCCGCTGCCACCGCTGCGTTTATTGTTCCCAGAGAAAAGGATACAGTCTCCGGGAGGCAGTGCATTTCGTTAATTGCGTCGAACTTCCCCGTTGCAGAGTTCAGGGAGGCGTTCAGGCTGTTCGACAAGGACGGGGACGGAAGCATCACGAAGGAGGAGCTCGGCAGGGTGATGCGTTCGCTGGGACAGTTCGCCAGGGCCGAAGAGCTGCACACGATGCTGCAGGAGATTGACATCGACGGTAAGCCAAAGTCCAAAATCCAAAAACATTACCGTTCCATCTGTAAAGGACTCGAGTCCGACCTCCAATCCAAGAAACAGCGTGCTTTTCTATTTTTCCGAGTTGGCGGAACAAGGCAGAGTGTAGTAAATTCGGCGTGCGTGGTAAAAGTGTCCCGAGAACCACGGTCGAACGTGGCGTTAATCGGAAACTTCGCATTAATATTCAACGATATTGCGAAAACGAAACTGGGTGGCGATCGGTTTGAGTCTCGAGCGCGAGCGCGAGCGCTCGTTTGTTAAAATTCGTAACGACGTTTCCGACCAGGTAACTAAGTTCATAGACTAGCAACGCCAGTTCTCGCGCTCAACTTTTGCACGTAAATCGTTTCGCTGTCATTGCCAGCGTGGTGGCTACAATTTTACGAGCCACGATTTAAACACCGATAATTGAACAGACTCGTTCAGTAGATGGTGATAACCTTCGCACGGCAGGTAAATCCAAGCGGCAAGCTTACCATTTCGTTCGCGTAACCACGTTGGCCCAGTTACAACCTTTCTCTCCGACGGCATCCCCTTAATTGCGGGTAATTTTCGAAAAGTGTTCTTACCCCTCCTCCCCGGTCTGACAATGGGCAGGAGGTAGAGCCTCTTTATTAAACTGAATTCGTTTCTCGAAAACCCTCTCCCATCCTTCGCACGCTTTTACCTCTTTTCGTTCGTCCGTATCGACGCTCGTTCGTCGCTCGTTTTTCGCGCGCTGTGCTCGAGATTCTTGGTCATACTTGGCTCGTTCCCATTGTTCTAATGTCTAATCGCGAGATACCGTTGGTGCACGGTATTGCGACCGAAATCTTCACGGCCTCTTCGTTACTGTCCTGGCTCTTTTCGAAAGGGCGGGAGGTGGAAGGATGCTTCGAACGGATAAAGTCACTCGAGTTTTCGATGGAAATTGAATGGTCGTCGTCCTCGTGATTTGTTTCGTCGGGGGAAGTGAAAATTTGAAGAAATGGATGTAAACGTTTAGGTTTCGAGGAGTCGCCGTACTTTTTCGCAACGGTGGGCAGGAAACACGCAAGGGTATCGGGACCTGTTGCTGATTCCTCTTCCTCGGCGAATGGGACAATCTCATTTGTCGCAATTCGAAGCGGCAAACATCGCCGATTCCTTGCTTCAAGTTCGAAAATATTGAAATCAGAGTGATCGGCCAACCCGTGGAAATCATGTAGATTCACAGCGTGGCGTGTGAATCATTTAAAAATTCAATTTCCTCCTTGCATTATCTTTCGTTTCGATTTATTTCGTCGATGATTCCTGCAGTGTTGGAGAGTCCAGCGTTGAAAAAATCCCGAACGAATTTCCAGGCGAACGATTTTCCGAGAAAATTTACAATTTAAAAATACTTTATCGTGCTTGTTCTTTGTCTCGCGAAATTGCTTGTAATCGTTTAAGCAAACGACATTAGTCCATTCGTTGAAATCCGAAAAAAATCGTCGTCGTCAATCCCGCGTTTCAACTGTGTTTTTATGGCGCGTAAAATTTTCTCTCTCTCTGTTATCGCAGCCGTACGCAGCTAGCTGCACGTCGACGAACAGGTTGTTCGTGAAAGGCTTGATCACGCTGACAGAATTTTTATGAATTTGACGAAGTTTGTTATTGGAAAATAACGACACGCGTAAACGGCTAAATTACCGTAATTTAACGGCCTTATGAATATCGAGTCTCGTTGTTTGACTGCTCGACAGATTTCATAATCCAAATCACACGCACACCTTATTTCCCCGGTACGGAACGTATTAGCTTCTGTTTGATCGCAGACGGCACAAGCTCAATCGGAGCTTTACCACTTCAGCCTCTATTTACAGTTTCGTTTACTTGTTTGCCAATGCGATTTGATACGCTGCGATTTTTTAACAGCTTCGATCGTGGCTCGTGTTTGCAGCTCGCATCAATTTAGCCGCCGCGCATCCTCCGAGCAGGATGCACCCCCCCTTCCCGAGAACTAATTGGATCGCGTACGCCGTTTCGTGTTTCTACCGCTGCTCTCATCGCGTTTAACGGACGTTCCCCATTAATATTCCCCGGCGATGTTCCTTCTAATCGATCGGCTCGTGGAATTTCTCCGCGCGAGGACGAGAGCGAAGTAACTCCTCCGTTTGCGGACGTCACTCTCGTCGATTCGACGCCTTCGTTCGCCCGGCTTTTCGCGCGTTAGACCCGGCATCGCCTGCGCCGCTTCGAATTTCGATACTGAAACCACGTAGCCTACCGGTGCTACGAGTAATTACAAGTAGCTACGGCACTGCCGGGCGACACGCGAAACGAGACCAGTGCGCGCGTCTACGTAATCGGGGGCTGGCTTCATCGTGGATGCATCTCGTCTCGTTGAATACGTTTGCCCGTACGTGTGCATCGCATACCATCGAATAAAAAACTAGGCACAGGGGTGGGGAAAAAAGAGACAGGACGGAGGGGGAGGAAAAAATTCCTATGCGCACGGACACATCGACAGACGGGGACAAAACGGGAAGAAAAGCCAGAGGTGGAAAAAAAAAAAAAAAATATCGCGAGATATATCATGGAATCGTTCCGATGCGACATCCATCGCGTCATTTGAATGCACCCACTCCTCTATGAACAGGGGGAGAATCGCTCGTCCTGACTTACAGACTCGGGCCAACTAGACCCATTCGTATGGATGGCTTACGCCACGTCGAACGTCAATCGAAGTCCCCCCCTCGTCACGTTATGGATATTTCGCGTCGCGTGCGCGCAACTCCCGGTTAAGTTAGCTGTTGCACAAACAGACGTTGATTCCGACGTTGACTGAACAACATTCACGATTCAATCGATATCCTCTCACGATGCACAGCTTAATGGATTAATAATTTTCCCGCCGAGAGAAATCCTATTAATGCGGAAGATGTACGCGATTCACGGCTGTCTGACCGCGTCAGATCAGACAATTTCGTCGCTTTCGTTGCTTCCCGTTGCGTTAAGTTTCCGCGTCCTTGATAATTCAAAGCGGAAAGTTTTACATCTCTGTCCTTTTGTTCTTGACGAACTAAAAATTTAACGAACCCGCGCTGAAAGTTTCTCTGAATTTTTCCCCTAATTGAGCCGATCAGTTTCGTGACAGATCGAGTGTCGCTCAAACCAGGCAGCGATCAAACAAGTTGCTGTTGCCCGTGACTCGAAGACTCGCATTGGTCGACCGTTATTCATCGGCGGAACAATTTTGGGGCGAGGAAAGTTGGTGTAACGGGGGCGCAAATTGATTTTCGCGACCTCGCGCCGGTGTGTTGTTGGTTATCGCGCGAACCGTCGTGTTCCAGACTTTCGCTGGATTTGGCGAATGTGAGAAATTGGACCGAGCCTCGGCGGCCACCGCCATAAATCGCCAGTTAAGGAACCGAGTACTTGGTCCCAGAGATTGAAAACAAACGCCCCGAGTACAGATTTCTAGTTTACCTTTTAAACTCGAGTTTACCAGTTTGCCTCGCTGGTATTCGCCAAAGTTCCGCCGCGATGCAGCGTCCAGATTTATCAACATGTTTATGTGTTACCTGTATTATAACTGTTAAGTCCCGCGAAAAGTTTTCAGCCCCGTTGCGCGTTGTTCGTGCGGAAATTCCGCTACCGTCGAGAAACGTAATTTCGTACGTTGAAAAATTGAAAACTGGTCGGAGCTTAGCAATTGCGACGCGGAAGCGCACGTATGCAGAACGATTGAAAGTTCGTCGAAGTTAATTCCGGAGGAAATACTTCAGGCCGCGATCGACTCGTCCCGACGAGGTGTTTGCGTTTCAAATTAAAATCCGCTGTGGACGCCGTGTTCGCGGAACAAGACCTTCGCAGTAACTTCGACGTTTGTGCACATTTTTACAAAAATTGCAATTTGATCGTACGCAATCAGTAACGAGGCGGCGAGCAGCCCTCTCGCGCGCGAAATTAATTTGATTGGCCAAAGCGTTCTCCTTGCGTGAAAATTCTTGAAAATTTCGAACGTGTATAATTGACAGCGGATTTCATTGGAAACGATCGGTGTCCCGGAATTTTCTGCACCGATTTATTACATCGCTGACCTTGTTCGCGCATTTGAATATCGGTGGAAACACGAGTTGTTTCAATAATACGCGAAGTGCCTGTCAGGGAGCGAGTTGCAATTAAAAATGATTCGTTCGATGAGCTTCTCGATCGATGAATTGCGCCACCGATATAAACGTGCAACCTTTCCAATCCAGCGTTAATTTTTTCCTCCGCGATGTTTAAATTTATTTACGCGACTAACGTGCTGCCGATATTCGAAACTCGATTCGATTAAAAAAAAAAAAAAAAAAAAAAAAAAAAAAAAAAGGAAAAAAAAAAAAAAAAAGAAAGAAGAAAAATGGGAAAAATAAATAAATAGAGGAGAGAAAAGATTGAAACATTATATTAAATCGGGAACATGCACCGCGATATTAAAGCGATGCAGTTTCAATTTCATTGATACGAGTCGCATTTCAAACGGAGTCGTAGATAGCGATCCGTGATTCTGTTTTACAAAACGATCGAGTTGGTGAAAACCGCCGAAATTCCAATTGGTACAGACGGGACAGAGCGATTCTGTACGATCGAGCAGACAATGTTGCCTTGTGCGACAATCTCCTGTATATATTTGACTTCAAACGGGTACTCGTAATGTGTTTCCAGCGCGGAGCCGTATTAGATTCCATGATCTTTCCCTGTTCATCTTCGACGGGGGGAAAGTTTGTAAGTCACATCGTTCAAAATATCGATACGACGCGACGATCACTACTACTTATCTAGGGGAAAGTAGAGTAAAATCTAGTATATAATATATTTAGTTTCGTAACAAGAAATCGAAAAACAAAGAAAAAAAAAAATTCGCACAAGGTTACGTCTCTTGATTGTACTTTATGCAGTAAGAAAATGATCAAACTCTTTGAAAAAAATTGTTTCGCTGATGGAAAGATAAAATTGCCTGGAAATATACAAATACAGTTGTGAAATTTTTATTTTTGTTAGTTAAAAACTAGACAATTATTTTTAACAAGAATTTTAACAATAATATAAAGTCTATCTTATAAAAAATTATGTTTCAATTATTAGTTTAGGAACTTTTACCGTGTTTATGAAAAACTTGAGTTATTTTAATATATAAATCTTAATTAATTAATTAATCGAACAAAAATCGGAAGTAAAATACATTTTTGCCGCCCTCTTCAACACTTGTACATATCACATCTGTAACACATAACGCATTGTATCCGGTTTTGTCCCCAAATGCATTAATTCACTAAATATCGAATATTTATACTTCAGTCATGAGATAGAAGAATGAAAAAAGCATGAAAATAGTATGCAAGGACTATAGAATACAAATATTACTTATCTGAAAGAATTCCTGAATGTGAAAACAATAGCTTCACTCACAAAACATTGAAACTCTTCAAGCCGAAATTTTTAACACTGTCTGCGCGGAACACTACGACTGTTGTTTGCTCTAAAATTTGTTTCACATAATATCCATCCGAGTATCATGCCACAGTTCGATTACATATCGAAGCTCTTATTTTAGACAACGGTGTATCCATTTCACCCTACGTTACAATTGCTATTCGCCTTTTGTAAACAAGAAATAAAATATGTTTTATATCGTTGTCAAGGGATGAAGAGGATGCTTTGAAATATCTGATTATCCCAGCCGTGGGATATTTATAGGGACATTCTCCACGGTTTGCGGTCAAAACGAATTGGATGACCGCGGAAGACCGCGCAATAAAAGTCATCTCTTTTATCCGTCCATTCTTCTTTACGCGTCCCACTTGCGGCCGACGGAGGGACGGACACGTTACAACAAATTGCGACTTATTTAGTCTCCGATCTATGTATTTCTTTTTCATTTGCCTGCACGCGTTATTCCATCCCCCTGCTGAACGTGCGGCGAATTGAAATTCACCGTTTCTGCATCTGCGCTGCTGTCGCAAGCTCTGTCAAACGTTCTATCGTTTTTTTTTTTCCTCTTTCGCCTACACCCTGCGATACATTTATTCACGCGCAATTATTCATAGTTTACGCATTGCGGAAAATCCGTGGACAGAAAGAGAAAGAGAGAGAGAGAGAGAGAGAGAGAGAGAGAAAACGGGATCGAGAGCTCTTCTGTTCGTCACTTCAGCGCAAACAAATGAAAATAATTCTTGCTCCCGACGGTATCGCGCGATTTAAAGAGAGATATCGTTCTGAAAGGGATTCTGAAGTTTCAGTTGACAAACAGTCAACGCGGTTTCTTTTTTTCTTTTTTTTTTTCCTTTGCAACGCGGCGGCAATTACGTGGCCCAGTTTACACTCCTCCAGGCGGATAAAAATCACCGAGCGTCTCCACCTGCTAATTTTCCACGAAAAATGTTCGTGTTTGTGTTCGTTCCTGGCCGCGTTCTTTGTCGATGAAGTTGCCAAGTTGCCGACGGTTTCCGCCGCTCGAGGATGCGTCGAGAGATTCCAAAGTGACGGCGTGGTTACTCTCTGGTTGCTCCGACCGCGCATACTTGAAATTTACCGTCCAGAGTCTGGAAACGTAAACCGAGAGTACTTGGCGCGAGACAGTGTCCGTGACAGTGTACGTGCTTCTTTACGTTTACGTTTCACCGTATGTGCGCGTGTAGGTAGCCAGAGTAGCGAAACAAACGGAGCGCCAAAGCGAGCGGTTACACGAGTGCAAAGGGTACACGAGGCTTTCGCGCTACGAGACTATTAGCGTATCTTGACGGGCTGCATCGCGCGCGTTTGCTCCTGTCGCGTCGTTTCACGCGAGAGGGAAAGAGAGAGAGAGAGAGAGAGAGAGAGCTCGCGTTAATTCGTTCTAACAATATACTAATTAAAACTCGAATGTCCGCGTTCGAATAACACGTCTACCAGCGTACGTTCTATCTCGCCAGAACTATCTCTCGCACACGTCGAGAGAGATCGTCGCCTCCCCGTCAAGTTACACGATCAAACGTCGTCGGAACATTTTCAGCATAATTGGAACGTATTTCTCTTCCTCTTCGCTGGTCATCATGAGCGCGTTTCATTGTTCTCCACTTTTGTTCCCGACATTGGCGCACCGTTAGATGTGTCGATAGATTTTTTTCGTTCAATTGGAACAGATCGTCCGGCAAGTGATAAGCGTTCGAAAAGCGTTTCGAGTTGGCGGGAACAAAAGATCCCATTCGATTTCCATTCGAATCTCCGACCGACAAACCAATTTGTCGGCGGCGAAGGGGGGGAAAAAAAAAGAACGAAGGACAAGCGCGTTCGGGTAATTCTTCACGCCCGAGCGTTTAATCGCTCGAACGAACGAACGAACGAACGTTGCTTATCTCTGTGCACGTACGCGATTACACACGCGAGGTGCGCGCAAGTTCACGTCACGAGGCGTGAGGCCAAGGATGTCGAGTCGCGCGATTACGAACGCTTTACGTGGCTTTCGAGAGGCGCTTCGAGATCCGCGGGATTTTCGAAGTGTAATCGCGTCTAAGTCGCGACGCGCTCGCCAGAAATAATATTTCCGACTTTCTGGAAACGTCCGACGGCGAAAAATCCAGCCACGTCAAAGAGCATCGCCGAGAGATCGGAGGACGCGCGACAGGCTCCCCCCTCGTCCCTCCCGTCGAAAAAGACACGTACGAATTTTATAGATTTCGTTTCGCCGTTTATCTCTCAGCTGCCCCTCGCTAGATAGCGTTGCGCCCATATTTTACTCGGCGTCCTTTAAAAATTGATACGCGCGTGAAGTTCAAGGCGATTATCGCGCGTTCGAAAAGTTGTTTCAAATGCAGCTAAACCGCTTGGATAACCGTGGCCGACTGCGAGTCTAATAATTAATTTCCAGAATTCAGTCTCCAATTATTTATGTGCGTGATTAAATGTAAGGAACATAATTTATTTAATAATGGCAAAATGGCATACAAATTTGTAAAGAATATATAATTATATACTCGTACAATTTGGAAAGTTCATTCAAAAGCGCTGCAGCTCGTCCGACTCGTTTAATAACTCGCATAAAATCCAATTGCCTCTGTCTTTATTTCCGAGTGTCATTTAGTCTTCAGGGAGCACCCTTCTTTCTTCTAGGGATTTCGCAGTTGCTAGAAGGTCTGAGGATGAGATTTGTGTCCGTTTTGTGTTTTTTTATTTTAATATGAATATCTTTACAAATTAATTTACAACTAATCGGCAGTCCCTCCTTTCCACGACTCTACCAATCCCTGTTTTTCTCGTTTTTCAAAAAGAAAAACATTCCAACGCCGAGTTTTTCCCCATCACATTCATACTTTCCTTCTTTTGTTTTCTTTTCACTCGGCAAACACTACCGAAAACATTTGATTTTCGATGCATCTGTTTCCTTTCAAAGCTATTTTCTAGACTTGGGCTATCCTTGCAATTAAACGCACTACATGCTACATTTACATTGGAATATTTATCGCGTACCACTCTGATGGAAATATCGTATCACCAAAAAAAAAAAAAAAAAAAAAAAAATCTTATCGCGAACGAAGGATGATCAGTTTGAGAGCGCAAGAAAATTCTCGGTCAATCTTTCATTCGAAACGCGAGACCATAGCAAACTATCGTGCAATCTGCACGCAATAATCATTTGTTTGCTCGAGAGTGATTGCCATGAAGGATTTTCTCCCGCGGGGACGCGGTTATTTATTCAAAGACGGGGGACGCGATCGAAACACGGATTGTTTGCGATGGTTTCTCGTCGCAGTGAATCGTCATATTGTCGTAAATCCTCGACGGATCCTCGTGTATTTTCATCTTATCGCTTTCCCGAACTCTCGCGGGAGCGATCATCGATAGACTCCTCCCCGCTGATTCTTTAACCACTCTCTCTTTGATTTCGCGATTCTGCTTAGCTGTTCCAACATTTCACGCGTTGTTGCACGCCGATCGCGACGAAATGCGCAGGGGGATAGAAAAGAAAAGGGAAAACGGAAGAAAGAAGAGAAACGCAAATAATAGAAAACGCGATTTTCACGGCGAAAATATGCTGGAAAGCAGCTTTCGTCTGAGAACGTGCAGCTTACATCCGAGTCGCGAAGTTGCTTAATCCCCCCGATGTCGCGGCTTACGTCCCCTCGTCTCGCGACGTTTCTTCCTTCTACGGCCGCGGCGCAAGTTACTTCCCCGAGCGTCAAGTTCCGCTCGGTGAAGCGTTTCCGCGCCGGGGATCGTAAAGGGCGGGAACTGCGAGGATTCTCCTCCCTTTCGCGCGCGTGAAGGATTTCATGGGGAGAGAGAGAGAGAATTCCGAGCGCAGCGTGCTTTTCGGATTGAAAAAGTGAAAAATATAAAAATATGCAGCGACGGAAAAGGGGGAGGGGGAGAGGGACAAGGGAAAACTCGGGTAGAATGGCGTTCGGAAATCAAATGGCACTCGTCTTGCTCGGCGATGTCGGAGAAAAAAAAAAGAAAAATCCTCCTAAAAAAAAAAAAAAGAAAAAAAAAAGGAATAATAGAACGATGTTGGTGTATGTGATACGTTTTGTTTTTTGTTTCTGCCGTTTCAGGAGATGGAAATGTCAGTTTCGAAGAGTTCGTGGAAATCGTGAGCAACATAGGTGCAAGCCAAACCGCGCCCACCGATCAGGATCAGGAAGAGCAGGAGCTGAGGGATGCGTTTCGGGTACGTTTCGCCTTTTATCTTCTCCCCTTTGTTCCTTGAACCGCCTCGAGTTTCAACGCCGGGAATTACCAGCACGGAAAACGCGGATGGTACACGATTTCGCCGAACGACCTCGTTCGTTTAACTATTTAATTAACAATCGTACGTGATACATGTATATCCGCCGCATTCTCCGTCCGGGTAATTTGCCACGCGTTGTTTCAAAGCGTTTTGACAGCGTGAATTTTCGCGGGGTTGCGGGACGATGATGATGGAACTCGATGACCCGCGTGTTTATGGCAACGCGTGGCAAAGGAATGGATTTATTAGCGACGATAGACGCACCTTGCGGGTAATTATTGGTACTGCAGTGAAAATTACCGTTAAATATATCTCATGTGATCGTCGTGATTGCTTCCTATGAAAATCTGAATCTCGACGAGTTCAGAAAGTCGAAAGATTTCGAGGATCTGGAAATTGTGTGTCAATGTTCGTGTATGATTGAACGACCAACAGTTCGAATGTTGGAAAATTTTCACGTAAGTAAAGTCTTGCACGTTTGAACGTATGAAATATGTAGTATCAAGCGGAACAATTAAAATTTGTTAAATTTCGCGGCGTTGGATCACGTACGGGGACGAGTAACGGAATCGACCTACGTGTGAATTACTTGACCAACTCAGCGACAAGTTTCGTGCTCGCCCACGTCGAAATTTTGGACGCACGTTCGCTCGAAAATACAAAATATGTATGTATGAAGCGGCGACGATGACGGTAACCTGGTGTTTCTATATATACTTGTGTATATAACTTAATGCCTGTACGTGAGAAGTAGCAACCCGTTAGGAAAAACAAATCTTTGTGAGAACGGAGCCAGTACGCCATGCGAAGAATGCTTTACGTGCGGGGTCGTGCTTCACGCGAAACTCGCGTTTGTTGTTTCTCCGTAAAATGACGTCAATGTGGTCTACTCCGAGAAGAGTAGAACCATAAATCTGGTTAATTTCGTCAAGTTACGAGCTCCTATCTTTCACCGGAGAATCGACGACGAAAAAAAAAAAAGAGAATCTGCGTTTCCTGCTTCTGGACCCGTCGAACCGAATTCACGCGACATCGAGAGAGGAACGTTAGAAAAAAAAAAAGAGAAAAGGCGGCGACGATTGAAACGGTTAAGTCGATCGCGACGTCGAGGACGCGGCTCATTGTCTCCCGCGGAGCGGCGACGCTGTTTGCGTTCAAGCGTATCGTAGCCACGCTTGAATACAAACGTTAATAACAATCGTCAGATAACGAGTAACGAACGACAGATTTCGTCCCATGGTACAAAGCTTTTGCTTTTGCGCAGCGTCTGGCGGAAGCGTTCTACAAAGAAACCACGTCCGTGGCCGTTCCCTTCGCGACCATTCCTGGCCAATTCCAATTAATTCTCGCACGCTCGCCACAAATTTGTCCCGCGCGAACGTGCAGCCGGCTGTACCTTTTGTGTGTATCTGTCGAATCATACCGCGCGTAGGCGGCAGTCATTTTCGGAGTGGCTGATGAGGACCGTTCCGATGCCTCGAATGATTCAGCTCGAAGCCAGAGTAATCTCGTCGAATCGGCTGATACTCCGAATTTCCCGCGAGCTGACCGTCCCAGTGAGTTATTAGAGACTCGTTCCCATTAACCACCGGGGGACGAGTCTAAGAATCTATCGATCGGCTGGCGAATTGAATTATCGAACCATCGAGGCGATCGACTGACAAATGAAACGAGCTGATTTTATTCCGCACCGGCGAGATTTCAAAGGATCGACGAACGGGACCTTTCTTTCGCTAGGGGGCCACGTTCGAGGAAACGAATGCCTTTGGCACTCGCGATGCTTCTCGCGAAACGTGCAACACTTGTCACCACGTGCGTTTTACATCCTTTGAAAGAAGTTGGCGACGTGTTGGCGATTTCAAACTTGTATGCAACGATGCTCGTTAAGTGGGAGCCTTTTATCCGACGGGAGAAACTACGTTCGTCGAAGTCCCCCGCGCCGCTTTATTACCCTGAAACGCTCGTCCCTTTCTTCTCTCGTTCCGCCTCGTCTCGCCGTTTTCTTTCTCCTTTCTCTTTTCTTTTCTTCCATCTTTACTGCAGATTCTTTCCTCGCGCGGCTGAATAAACGCGGTGGATCGTGATCCCGAGTTAAACGAGGAGAACGCGATTGGATATCGTCGTTCGTGGCCGTGGCTTTTAACGAAACGTCTGCGAATTACGGAAGAATGCCAAAGGCAGAGAAAAGGAAATGAAAATATGAGAAATGACGTGATTCTCATCCAGAGAGAGAGAGAGAGAGAGAGAGAGGAAAGGAAAAAAAGAAGGAAATCACAACTTTTCACCGGCGTTCCACGACGAGTTTCTGGTTACTTAATGCTCCCTCATTTTTTGAACTTAGCAAACGTTCGCAATCTCTCCTTCTCACTCTCTCTCTCTTTCTTTCTCTCTTTCTCTCTTTCTCTCTCTGTCTCTCTTTTTCTCGGTCTGTCGGTGGTATAGAAACGGACAGCCTCTATTCTTCTCCACGTCCAGGTTTTAATCGAGCGAATTCGCATTCGCCGGGCTGGAATCGGGCGAATGCATCGAGACGGCGTTAATAACAGAACGAAGACCCGATCGTCGTCCATTTCAAAGTTCTAATTGATAAATTGAAGTCTTCGAAGTGGAGTTCGCCTCGGGGGCTATTGTGCTACAGGAGGAACGGGCTTCAAAGCGTCCGGCTGCGCGGGTAATTTAAAATTCCTTTCGAATTTAAGTTTTCCCATTTGTGCCGCGGCAGCCCGATGAACTGTATTCCCTTCTTCAGCAGCGAGAGACTCTTCCTCCTGTTGTTGATTTCGTAACGGGACGCCCGTCCTTTTCTCGTGCCAGGCGAGACCGTGCGCACGGTACGAACCGCCATCCGGCGAGGTGGAATTTCTTACAGCTGGAACTATCTATCTCTCCCTGCTCACTTCGTGCGCAAGCTTCGTAATAATTTTCGGAGGGACAAGGAAGAATGCCTGGCGAGCTGGCTGGAGTTCAAAAGCGGTCAGGATCAAAGGGGATACCAGCACGGTTTAGAAAGTTCTTAGTTTGGAACGCGCGGCTCGGGGGCGACTCGAATTCGAAACGGGCGACACTCGTTGCAAGATTCAAGCCTGAATCCTTTCGGATCATCGTCGCTCTATCCTCCCGCGGGAGAAGTTGGCCGCGCATCGACCGAATAAAGAACGGTGGGAAGAAAAGGTAGAAGAAAGTTGCGGGTTTGCGCTTGTCCTCGGGCGTGACGTAATCAAAGTCAGATCGAACCGACGCGATGGGATTACGCCACGGGGCCCTTGAAAATCCCCCCGTTTAACGTTTCACATCGTGCACCCGAACGCCGTCCGTTGTTCCTCGATCTTGATGAAGAAAGCGTGTTCTACATTCGAATAGTTCCTTCCGAAAGGAATTTCCAGCATGGTATTTCATTTCCGGGATGCATGTCGGGGAATTTACGAGGGAATCGTTTCTTTACTCCTGATCTTACTGTGGTTCACGAAGGTATTTATGACGGCGCACATATCATGAAAAATATTTATACGCGTGCTATGTATCGCGTGGATCGTGCTCTCGAAAATAATATTTCGAGGTACGAGACACGATTGCCACGATTATATTCGTAGAGACGGACGCGAATCGAAAAGTGTACGTAAAAGTTGGAAAGTATTAAATAATAAATATAAAATACAAAACTTACGTAACATTTAGTAAGAAATTAGTATACAATATAAACGTTCGATACTTACTAAAGTGTCGTCGAATATTGAACCTTGTTAATATTATAATCACCGATAATAATAACGCTACGATAATGTCACGTCATTCTCAGCGTTCGCAACAAACGCTTTTGCTACGTGGCGTCATGTAATTTTCATCGGTTTTTTGGTGAAATTTACTTCATTTTTAAAATTGCTCTAAACGCCATATTACAGTGAAATTAACATATTATAAATATGTTATAATTAACATATTATAAAAATTTTATATATCGCGGAATATTTACAAGACACCACGAATGTTTGAATATTATGCGAGGTGTTTTCTTTTTAGAATTTGTTCTCTTCTTATTTGTCCGATTGTGAAATCTGTTTGTAACTGTTGTAATTCTTCGATAGATTACGAAGCTCTGAACGTAGCTCAAAGCTACGTGTCTCATCTCATAAGCCAATTTATCCATCATAACCGAATATGTTAAAGTTTATGCTGTTTGAGACTTCTGTGTACTTTGTACTGTGAAGTGTTGTTGTGAATCTTCAAGAGTGGTGCAACAAGTCTTTGCATACTTACTTTACAGTTTGCAAAACTTCATCCTATCTACTTGTTAGCAATTTGTTGTACAAACGTTGCATCTCAATGGACCAGTTTTCACGTGTCTTTTCACTTTTTGATATCACAGTTCGTTTGAGTCCACCGAGAGACAAACTACAATATTACTGCAGTTCACACAGTGAAAGTTTACCCAATCGTTCCACAATCATATTTCGTTGATACTGCAAGAGTCCACGTTTAGACAAGTGGTTTCAATCGACTTAATACTCTCGAAATTCGGAAGACAATTCAATATTACTTTCGCTCGAGTGTATAAAAATTCTTTTGAAAAACTTTACTTAAACCTTACAAATTTTTGTTTAAAACTCTACTTGAAGCTTAGAAATTTTTATTTTGCTTAAAATCTCTCTCTCTCTCTCTCGTGAACGCAGCGAATAAAATCAACAGACGATACAAGTGATGAATTGATAACTTTGCGCACCTTGATTTTCAAATGATTTTCAACTGGTCTCGGTACATTTCGCATTAAAACAGGAAGACTTTTGACGTCGCGAGAGTTAATCGAGCAACAACGAAAGTAAACGGAGTCTCGACGTTTGCGAGTCCATTTCAGCCAGAACGACTAGATAACAATGATCGAAATGCGACGTACAAATTTTCTTATCCAGTCGTCGTTTTCATTTCTCGGCCGTGGTGCCGGGACCGAGAGAGGGAGGAATCTCGTTCTCGGGTAAAATCTGCCGGATCCGAGGTACGAGATTTCACGAGTTTTCCAGTTGCGCGCTTAATGCCCTCTCCGAGCTTATCTTGAGCGACAATGAGCCAGAATGCCACGCGGGTGTAACGACCTACTTCCATCTGCGTGCAAACGTGAAAATTCAACGAGCATTCAAGCGGCAAACTACCGCCTCTTCCTGACTTCAAAATCTGCCGGAATCGAACGACGATTAAGCACCGGCGTGAAAAGACAACCTTTTTTTTTTCTTTTCTCTTTTTTTGGCTTGAATGGAAGTTTTCTGCTGACCGAGGTGTAACAGGTTTGTCAGTTCTCGACCGAGGGAAATTGATAAAGTCGACGACGAGGAGGAGGAGGAGGAGGAAGAGGATGAGGAGGAACTCCCGTCACCTTTGGAAAGCGAAACGCACGGAGGATGGCGCTAATGGAACCGCCCTCGATCGATTTCCGTATTAAGATTCGCTTTCAATATCGGGGCCACAAATAAACCCTGCGACGGTCGTCTCGATGAATAATTAAAGTATCGAACGATTCCCTCCGACTGAAGAACTAAACATTCGAGAAATGGAAGGCAGTTGCGCGATTTGTTTCTCTTTCGCCGCGAGGAACGGTATATAATCGAAGAGAACGCAGCTGAAGAAACGAAAACAAAAGGAAAAAGAAAAGGAAAAAAAAAAGAAAGAAAAAGGAAGAAAAAGGAAAAGAAGCGTCCAGCTACTCCAGTTACTAGGAATCTTTCGTCCAACGCGGTCGGCTAAAAGGTAGCTTTCAAGCTTCGAAAAAGTACTGCAACGAAACAGCCGCAGACAGCCGCTGGTCTTTCGACAAAGGGAAACGTCCATTAAGTTCCCCTTTGGCGTAATACGATTCAATTTCGCAGCTATTCTTTCCCCGTTCGGATCTCTCGTACAGCTTGAATCCGTCGCGGTTTCAATCCATCCGTGTTGAATTCATCTCATCAACTAATTTAGGGCGAATCGTTCGATAAACATCGCGTCGAATTTCCGGCGAATTTGATCGTAAAACAACAACGGAGTGATTACAGGAAGTAAATACGATCGTCTGAAGTGTAAACGTCGATATTGTTTCATATCGAGTGGGCTAGCGGTTCGATTTAAACGGTATCATAGCGAAAGAATATAATCTCATCGGCGGTGTGGCGAGTAATTCGATTGAATTTCCCCGAGCAGAAAACGAACCTTTTCGATATCGTTCGACACGCGATTTCGAAAATTCAATTACGTCTCATCTTTGATTCGCGAGCAACGATTCCCTAATTAATAAGCGATTAATTAATTAATATCTTCAAATTGAGTTAACGTGCAACCGTGGAGTTTATGTTTACTCATCGATAACATCCTGCGAACACGGCTGTCCGATATTGTTTGCTTTTCTGCGGGCAGAAAATACGACTGCGCCGGGTATTTATGCACTTACCTTGCTAGTTTATTATGCGATTGGTTATACAGTTACAATAAATATGTTAATGCGAGCCTGCCGCGCGTTTTTGGGTCGCGTGGATTTTATACGATGCAAGCTGCGAACGACGCGGCGACGTGACGATGTCGCGTGGAAAGTATAACGCCAGAGCTTCTGTTAATTATGATTTTTATTCCTGCAAGAGATGGCGCGTGGATAACGAATTCCGCAATATTTCATACAGTACGCGGGTGGGATATGTTGCAACGTGACGAATATTTCTTACGGATAAAATCGGAATGATGCAACGGATACAGAAAAAATCCTATTAGCGTGCGGATTTTTTCATTTTGTAAAACGTTCCCTGGCGCCAGACCAGGAATTATTAAATTGTTATTCGATCGTGAAATTGACAATATCAAATCATCTTCGAAATTTACACTTATCTGTAGTATCTATATTATATCTGTATTACGCACTTGTCTATATTTTAAAATTTAATCTTTCTCAGTTATTATATAGTATAGTAGGTATATATGTATACGTATTACACAATAGTATAATGGAATAATAATATAGCATTATATATGTAGTATTAAAATTAGACAGCGTACATACATACATAATTTCTTTCATAAGAACGAATCAAGATCTGTCCAATTAGTTCACTCTAGCGCAGTTCCATGTATCAATTTTTTTTTTTTATCGCGATCCACGTTTTTGACGAAAACTCAGATTTCTCGTGCTCTTCGTTAAAACGTGGTGCATTCCTGAAATCAAGAGAAGTCGATCGCTCCTCTTTCCCCTCTTTTCCTCCCTCTTCCCCCTTTTTTTCACGTGGCCTCGCACGTATGTACTCGAGTTCCAGAAGTCGATAACGTACTTTCTACACGCGATCGTACCTATTCGTCCTCATTTCCAGTGCAGCGATAATGTACCGCCTACGCGCAGTTATCGTACATATTAGTTAGTTGAACGAGCTAAGCCACTTCAATACGCGTTCCGCCGTACTAACTTCGTCTTACGACGGCGGCTTTGGAGGCCGTTTGTCGTTCATCCTGCCGATGCATCGATAAGGATCCTCGATCTTCGAGTTTCCATCTTAGTTCCACTACTACCACCTTCACTTCAAAATATATTTTGCGCAATTTCTATTCCACACGTGGACGTTCAACCATGGCACATGATTTTTTTCGTTAAGAAACGAGGACCGAGAAGGAAATTTTTCTCTTTCTTCGTCAAGTGTATTTGGCGCAGTGCTCGGGTAAAACAGGTCGTTTCAGCTCAATTTGAGGCAACGAGAGAGTCGCAAACGCTTGTAATATTCGGACACAATGGCGCAAACGAAGGGGAAGAAGAAAAATTGTTGAGAAAATACGCGAGAATTCGCCGTCCGGCAGCGGCGAGCTTCGGATTCTTACCACAGACAAAGACTCGGCTTTGTTCTCCCCGTTTGTATGAAGAAAAATGTTTTTCCGTGTAACGTCAGGTGCTGAATCAACTTCGTCCGATGTTTGTTGTGCACCTACATCGCGATTGTCCCGCAAATGTTAACTTAACCAGAAGGAAACACGTTAAATTGTCACTTGTACTATGAGCTTTTCAGAGACTTTCGTCACTTTCGTCATGATCTCCGTCTTCTCACGTTTAGTTTGTCTTGAAATATCAATAACATTGTAATTTACATTTTCAACGATACGTACAATCATTTAACAATCAACATGCAATAATTTAGCTGAAATTGATTGATCAGAGATCCCTGTTTTTTCATTTGTCTTGCAGAAATTAATAAAATTAATAAGTTCAACGGAGATTTGTCTTTATCTTTGTCCTAACTTCGTGATTACAGAAGGTTGGTCGAGATGATTCGATTAGGACAGGTTAAGAGTGAAAATCACTGTTGACGCGAGATCGTGTAATCACCCAGTATCAGTTAAACTTGACTTTGGTTTAGTTTTAGTTAGCTTTGGCCAGCGAATTAGGCAGACCCTTGTTAGTTACTGTTTCGTTGATTGCGAAAATGCAGTACAAGCAACGCCGATTTAACTAATCTGACATAGTAACGCAAGTTAAGATCCTCCGTGTCCGGAACACCTTCGGTTCGAGGAAGAGTTTCCGTCTCGGCTGTTTGACGTTCGACGAACAAAGGCAAATGAATCATTTGCATCTCCGTCAACTTTGTTCAAATAAACGAATCAGATATTGTAGCAGCACGATGATGTCTCACTATTTTCACCATCTTTCGAAAAATATCGATTGCCGTTTCGAGTGTCAAAATTTTTGACGCGACTTATTTCAACGTAACGTGTATATAAACTCGTGCGTCGACTCGGTGTTAATCACTGTTTCAACACCGAGTGGCATTAACGTGAAAACACGCACAAGGACACGTCAAAGGAATTTTGATATCTGCTAGATACAAAATTAATTATCCCAATTGCAAATTCATTATTCAAATGATTCATTACTTGGAATTGGGAATCCATCGTGTTCATCGATCGAAATTGTTTAGTCCCGCATGGAATCCCAATTACATACTCCGTTGTTGTTGCATTAATTTCATTCCCCACTGATTTCGCCGTGTGATGGATCCACCGCCTCGCGCGATGATTAATAAATTAAATCTAACTTTAAAACGCCAGAGTGTCTCTGGTTATTCTCGCCCCGGGCTCTTTGCGCGTAATCAGCGCGCGTGGCCCGGAAGAGCTGACCGGGCGACAGTAGCCCAGGCAAAAAGTCGAGAAAGAAGCGGCACGCCCCTGCTACCTATTATCTGGCATAGTATAGCCGCTTTATATGCATAACGCGCTTACGCTCGCATTCGCGGTCGCGCGGAAGTGAAAAGGCTGTGGCGGACGACGAATTTACTGGCGAACCGGAGAAGCCGAGGGGGCTGTACGGAGCGGCGCGTTGCAAAAGGAAGCGTGTCAAACTGTTCACGGCACAATACATTCTAATGACTGTAGCTTCACAGCACAGCCACAAGGACTTTCACCCTCCCGTCCCGTCGTTTTCGTGCTCCATTCTTCTTTCGTACCTGTCGTCTACATACACTTTCCTAGTCATTCCGCGGGTTTTGTTGCCTCGTCTTTCTTTTCCTCTCAACCAACCGAGATCGATCTCCACTCGTCTCCCTCCCCTCAATTTTTCCCCTAACTCTTTCCTTCTGCTGCTTTTCGACTCGGCCGGTCGCGTTTATACCATTTCCTCGAGCGTTTCTCGATTATTAGGGGAGAAAAATCTTGGTCTCGCCGTCCTCCTTATCTATGATCCTTCATGCATATATTCAAACCGCGATCCGGCGAGGAGAAAAATCTCCACCGGTTCTCTGTCCCTCCGCCTCGTTCAAGAAATTGTTGCATATTAATTCGAACATGATATTATTTCCATCGTTACCCCCATTCGTCCGTTAACGAGGCTCGCATTACCATCCCCGGTCAATTTGTCAGTCCGGGTAAGATCGGAGTCGGTGGGTATTACTCGATTCGTTATTCGATGGATATCAGTTCCCCTAATCAAGTTATCGTGCACCGCGTAGTACCGCGTTTCTGTTCGCAAATACCATTAATATCCAATTAATTAATCTAGATTGTTAGAAAAATCGATTGTTGGAAAAACAATGTTTCAAACATTGGATAAAAGTTGGCCGAGATTCTTTTGGAAGTTTTATTGAAAAAACGAGCTGGAAATTTTATTGAAAAAAAAAAAAAAAATTTAATGCACAAGCTCGTTTCAAAGCGCGAAACTTCGAACGAGGCGTAATAATTCTTAAAGGCTTTAACAACCAGCTCTAATGATTATTCATGTTAATTCAACTTCCCTTCTACTATATTTATGAACGAAGATGTGCGGCAGAGTAATTTGCGGCATCGAGAGAACGACCTGTTCGCCGTTGCGTGCGATCTACACTCTGTATTTCTATTAACGACCCGTTTCGTTCCTCTTCCTTCTCCTCGTTCCGTGCCCTTCGAGGCCATTACGTGCTTACGCGCGAACGCACGCCATCGCACGACACCGGTCACTTTTCCCGCTCCATTTATCCCTCCCGTTACGATCGTTTGAAATTTCGTTTGAAAAAATAATTTCCGCCTAGTTTTCAAGCAATTATCGCCTACGAGCGAGGTTGGCCGGGCGCGTGCATCATTCCTCGAGTTTTAATTGCTCTACCGTGAGCTTTTCGGCCTCGATGCTAATGACATCTCGCGACATTTCTTATCTCGCGTTAACTCTCTACGACGGTATGTAACTTGCGAACGTTTCGATAATTTCATTTTGTCTACCTTTGCACTCGATGTAAGGGGAGAACGTAAATAGCTAAAATTATAAAATTTTTTATAATTGCTAGTAATTATAACGAACGTGAGTATGGTGTTGCATGACATATAATATAACGACGTAAGAGGAATAATGAAATTTCAAAAGAAGAAATTCTTCAAGATAGAGACAGTCGTGAGTCAGTTGGCACTCATTATCATCGAATTATTATTTAAATAATTCAGGATAATTCATTGTGAACTAAACTTCTTATTGCCTCTTACGAAAGTTTAGTCAAGATGGTAAAGGAAATTTTTCAGGAGATTGAAATTATTTATCATAATATACTATAGGATTCGGTGATTGCTTTAAACGAATTCGCACAATAGAGACAATATCAACAAAATTTCATGCTAAATGCCATTAATTATTTCGAATGCTGTATCATTTTCTTCACTCGCCATTTCATAAATAAATCATACAAGAAGTTACTGTGAATACTAAGTAATTTACTCGTCACGATTAATTGACAGTCTTTCTCTCTGCAATTTTTTTTTTATTTCGTCAATCGTGAGTGTAGTACAGCGAGCGTAGAAAAAAAATGAAAAATTGTCGATGCTTTGCGTGAAAATTGTACGACGAAAGAGCGTTGTGAAGGATAAACTTTAATCTTCAAGATCGTGATGAATTCGGTTATTGAACCAAAGTTATTAGGTTAGGTACTGAAGTTCGAGGAATTCACACAATTTTCGCAACGGGTCAATTAAACTAAACGAAGGTTAACGGGGATATTTATCGCGGGGGGAGCGTATCCGCGTTCGATGCGAATTATCCGCGTTTCATCGCGTGTCAAACAGGACGAAACAACGGATCGCAACTCACCTGGAAAATCGAACATCAATAATGACACCAAATGAGCTCCACCCGTGTGCCCGAAACGGGTGGACATGAAATACACACTTGATTGCCGGCGTCCTTTCGTCCTTTCGGTGGTGTTCAATTAACCGATGGTGTTAGAATAAATGGCAACGATTGTTGCGAAAACGCTGGCTGGTCGTTGATTCTCGGCATCCCTCACGGAGCGATTTAGTCCGTCGCGCTCGCGATCCTAATGCCTCGTCTCGATCTCTTTAAATCGTCCAACGCGCGCTTAAAGAGTTTAGCGAGTCGACATTGGGGTCAGACGCGACGTATCGCAGTGTCCCGAGTCGATATTTTAATCTCCGTGGCCTGGTGTTGCGCGCCGGCAGAGCCGGATTGTGGAGCCAGGCACCGGTGAATAAAAAAAAAGAAAAAAGAAAAAGAAGAGAAGAGAAAAAGGAAAGAGAGAGAGAGAGAGAGAGAGAGAAAACGAAGAGAAAGAGCCGGAAAACGCGGGAGGAGCAAGAAGAAGAGCTTCGAGTGAGAACGGCACGAAACGATCGCGAAAGTATAGCGAGTGATTAGTAAGATTTATTACGTTCGAGAAAAGGAGGAAAGGGGCGAAACCGCGAATAGTCAGTGAAAAGCTAACGGAGACAAGAATATTGAAAAAGGATGAACAGGACGGTGGCAATCCCTCGGCAAACGTCATTATTCCGTCGTCTGCATTTCGAAGGAGGCTTGGTCTTCCTCTTCCTTCCTGTTTGTCAAGCTCCTTTCTTACCGCGTCTTACTCGGCTGTGCGAGTTAATGCTCACGGTTGGTTAAATCGCGAGCCGTTTTGTCACATGTAATTGGCCGGAACGTGTTATTCACCTGTGATAAAAATGAAAATGCGTTGAAATTTACATACGAGGAGTTTCAAGTCTGATCGGCCAATGATATCGATATTTGTGAAACAGATGGGATTAATTACTCGGTAATTCTATGCCGCGGTGTACAGTTGCCGCGTATTCCCTGCGAATGAACAAGCCGAGCAAAATATTCGGTATGACGAATCGGGGAGGGGGAAAAAAAAAAACCACGTAACGTATAACACGCCCGTGACTGGAATAATAACGCGGTGGTATTGAGATCGAGAACCGGCGAGGTCGTTGAATATGCAAATCGGTGCGCATCGAATATATAACTTACCGGCTGTAACAAGTGAATGCATAACTCGTCGTCAACGGATAGAGAAATCGAATAAACCTGCGAATCGAAGAAAGCAACGGCAAACAGGAAAGAGAACGCGAGTCAAAAATTCAAATCGTGTCCCCGGGTGGTATTGATACGCAAATACGTGGTCGCTGGTCCTTTGAGCCAGCTGAAAGCTGCGGAGAATATCCAATGTAAACCAATGTAAATCGGCGAAATACACCATTGCTCTTCGTTTCGTCGCGAGAGAAACGTCGATCGTGTATAAAGCTCCGGCTTTTTCTTCTCTCCCCGATCGCGAGAAAAGCCAGAGGAATTAACTTCTCCCCCCCCCCCTCCCCCCTACCTCCCAGGGTAACCAATTGCTCCTTAATCGATGAAAGTGCCTCTTAATATGCCCTCTCGGTCGAGCCACTTTTAATATCGCAAAGTGTACGCTTTGGAGAAAGAGGGTAGAACAACCGGCTAATTGGCTGCCACAAAGTAGCGCGGAGGAGAAAGTAGCGAGGAATTAGAGCGGATCTTAATATTCCAGACGCGAGCGGACCGACACTCGTCGGGAATTCCTCGCAGCCTTGATCCGTCACGCACTCGAGTAACATCCTAACGTCCTGACGATTATCACTTTATCGCGATCGCGATTACCATTCCTCCCTGTAATCCTATCTTTTTTCTTTTTTTCGATTTTCTTCCCGTTGCTGCCGGCGGTGCCAAATTTTCGACGATTTATCTTGAACCCGCGATAAAACTCGTGAAGATTTTTCTGTGGTTATCTAATGCGCGGTCTGACGAGAGAGCATTTATTCTGTCGCACGTTTGTCAGAGACAAACGTGCGTATGCATGAGAGACCAACATAAAATCTTGGATCAGAGACGATGAATTGGCTGCAAGAAACCAGAGATTTTAATCTTCGTCTCTTGTATTAGCATGTATATGACGTAGTTTCTTTTTTCTTTTTTTCATTGGATTATTCTCTTTCTCGTTTTTACACGCCATTTGATTCATTTAATAAGATAAAATTTCGGTCCGGTCTTTGATCAGAGAAATTTTCCTCTCGTTTGCCTGTTTATTTGGAAAGATTTAACCTCTTGAGAGTTTTGTCTTATTTTGAGAATGTGCTTAATTATTTCTAGACGATGGCGAGTGTACTTGACAAAAACGTAGTAAATCCACTTGCTGGAAGATTGAGTTAAATTATAAATGATAAATTTTTTCGTGTTTCTTTGAAAAATTTTTAATTGTTATTTACAGAACTTGACATTTTATTCTTTTGAAAATTGTTCCGTAAAAAAGAAAAAACCACTAGAAATTCAAAATATGCACTAAGGAACTTGATTAGAGATAAATTTAATTTTTGCATTGCTTCAGATTTCTCCGAACAATTTCCATTATTTTCAACTGCATATTTTCTTTGTTTTGTTGCCTTGAAATATTCTAAAATGTGCTAAAATATATATAATTCTTTTACAAATAGCAAAAGCAAACTTCTTTTTACTTGATGAATATACTCGAAATTAAACAAAAGTTCCATCTTTTCACGACGAGTATATTAATTAAAGGGATTAAAAATATTAGGGATTAAAAAATTAGCCTTAAGTCCTTCATCTTGGTACCGCAGACTTAATCAGTTACTCAGTGTCAATTATCGCCCCGTGCCAAAGAATAGATCCTGTGTCTATTTTTTCCACATTTTCCGAAACGCAATCTCCCCTTTCGTTTAGTTTTCACGTCACTAGGAGTGTCCAGTCTCGCAGTTGATCCAGGCGATCCAGGGGAAAAACCGACTATCGTTAATCAATTAAAGCAATCATTCCGGTTCGAAAGCTCGAAATTCGATTCCCCCGGTCGAGATCCGTCCGATAGGTCGATCAACGATCCGTTCGCCTGTCCAGTTTCACTGCGTGAAACGTTGCCGCGAAAAAACTGCGTTCACTCTGCAGATAGAATCGCAGCGAGATACGCTCAGCTTTCGATTATGCAAACGACGACAGTGTTAATTATAACGTGTCGTTCGTTGACTCAACGACCGCGCGATAGATCGCCGATTCGCGCAAACAAATGGAATAGTTAGAGAGGCTCGAATGATTTGGCAATTGTCACAAATCAATTGATTGATTGATCGCGATTTTCCACGCTGATTGCTGCGAGATTTGTGGATCGTCGCTTCATGGTCCATTGAACGTCTCCACGTATCTTCAGATTTAATTCTAAAATGGTACTGGAGTTACAGGACGTTCGTTTTATGTTAAATTAGTAAAAATTTTACCGCGTTTTACGTTCTCAGTGATAGAGGTCAATCATTTGAGTAGAATTGACAGACGGCTTTAGGATGGCATAACTCTGGTAATATTAATCGGAGCTGGCAATATTTGCGTGCGTTTGAAAGGTGACATATCACGGAGTAATTAAAACCAAAAAGCCGTGATATTTGTTTATTCGGTCGAAAGTTATTGCGTCTTGAAGATGAGTGAAACTAAAGAAGAAAATCATACGATACATTTTGAAATTTTCTTGCTAGAAAGGGAAGAATTGCGATTCATGTTGCTGAAAGAAATTTCTGATATGAACACGATGCGGTATCTTTCACTCAGCCCAATAAAATGCAATTAAATCGAAGATTCCAAGATAAAGCAGTATGACCCTAAATTGTCACGGTTCTGAACGAGCGAATGATGTCACTTGCGAGTTATGCTCTTATATTTCTTACGTAAGCTGTACGACACGATGAATATAGATCACGATGCAAACGATGTTTAATACGTGTCTATAAAACTCCACGATCAATGGACTTTAATGCGTCTCGTTGCCTCGAACGCAGGGCAAGGTTCTCGCCCGTGAATCAGAAAACGGTCAGCGATTTTCCAGCGAACGAAAAGAACACCAAGAAAAGTAGCAAGTCGACTCGACGAAGCTGCTCGATTTACAATCATCGCTCACGACAACATTCTTACTCCTTCCTCTGGCCACGGGGACAGAACGCACCTCCGGGCAAGGTATTCAAGTCGAGCAGGTTTTTCGCATCTCGCGTCTAAATTGAAACGTATCGCGTAATTGCCCGGGCGAGGAAACTTTGGCCGGCATTGTGCGCAAACTCGATTGCTGAAAGGTTAAAGAGCCGGAGAGCACGAGTATCTAGTTACTCGATCGTTTCCACCTTTTCGCTGAACAAGGCTGAAACTTTACATTATTCGCGTATAAATAATCTCCCGTAAAGTGTTTTGTGCGCTGTTTCGAAGTAGGTTCCCGACTTGGGTAGCGAAGGCGTTATCTTGTAAGCGGCATAACAGGGAGAGCCGATGCGTAGTTCCATTTAAATAAAGACCCATATTGCGCGGCAACAAAAGAGATCGCATCGCGAGAAGATAGTCCTCGACTTAAGCTACTCGACTTTTTTCTCTATCAATTTGTCGCTGTCTCTCTCTCTCTCTCTCTCTCTCTCTCGTGGCGAAAGGAGCCGGCGCGGCTCGTTGAAAAACATTGTGGAAAATTGAAGCTCGGATGATAATCACGAATATTTGGAAATACGCTTATTATCATTCCACATAGCGTGATAATATTTTCGGTGGTAGAAATTATCCAACGTTCGTCGAACGTTGATATTTCCTTTGCGTCGTAAACCGTGTGAAAACGAATGGCATATCAATGCCTCTCTCTCTCTCTTTTTTTTTCATACCAATTCGAAGCGTTGCACAAGCGTCACTGGCTGAAAAATACGAGAGGCGACGCGATTACACGGGGATTTAAACGAGTTCAAAACATACCCGACGAATAAATACGTCGCTGCAATTTCGTCGGCCATTAAAAAACAAAAATCGCCGGTAAACGCAAATCGAACCACAGTCGTACGCGGCCGCGAGAGCATATTTACGAGGAACAAATTTAAATATTCGTTGCAGTAGTACGCGAGGAACAATATTTGTATGATATAGGTAGATCCTCTGTAATTAAATTATTCTCCTTAACCCGGCTGACCGCATCGACCATGGAAAAGTACCCCAACTACGCTGGAACATGTTTTGTACAAATATAATATTTGAACACTTGATACAACTTTTAGTGGAAACTTTTAGTCAGATATTTTAAAATTTCATTGGCTGCGCAGTGAGAAGTGATTGTAATTAAAATTAAAATCGTATTAGTAAAATTTAAAACATACGTCGTGTTATAAGCTAAAGTATAAGATACTATATATATTTAATAAGGAAAATAATGTACAACTTAAGGATGCTTAAAGTCCGCTTTTGACGTTGAGATGTATTAACGCAACTTGAACGACACTCTGATCTCCGCAAAATATATACTTGTTCTAAACATTTCCAAATTACCTTCCGCATGTATATATATATATTTTCATATTTGAATTGAATTTGAACCGCGGACCAGAATTTTTATCTTTGAAAACATAAGATAGAAAGTTGCTTCAACTGTGAAATGTCATGGAAAGTACACTACACCATCGACGTTTCATACATTTTGTAGTGCCAACGTATTAATTTTATGTCAATCTAGTCGCGATAACGTCCAAGTATTTTCTCGCAAGCAGCCACGTTCCCACGAATCCGAAAAATCGACCATTAAAATCCGCTGAAGAAACGATCGCTTTTCCACCCTATTTGCTTCCTACCCCCGTTTCTCGTTACCATCGTTCGGTCGACGAACCTTTCTTGTTCTCGTGACGCTCGTCGTAAATGGACATGGCCGTGGTTGGCACGACACGATGGTTACACGCACGACTCCTTAGAAACCCTCGTGGCCTGCCCTCGTTTCTCTTGCCGTGGCGAACCCATTAATTTGCCGGTAACGAAGCGGCCATCGGAGGAGCCCGGCTGCACTCGAAGGTCGGCCGCGCAAGGGAACCATCTCAGGAGCGGCATCAATCCCAATTCCGCCTTCGGAAACAAAAGTCCGATAGCTTTCGCGATCGCGTCGTAGATAAATAACAAAGACGTGCGCTGCTCCTTATTATTCCCGCGTCGCTCCTTTCGTCCCGCTGCGTGCTCCCTTGTCCACGCGATTATCGACGCCCCCGAAAAGAGCCACCCTCTCGTTAGGCCCGGCAGAGAAAAAGAGAACCCTCTGGCCATTTCCCTCGCGTGGATATTCCATTTACCTGGAAATAAAAGAATCTATCCGGCAAAGAACCCCTGGAACTCGGTACGAAAATAAAAGAATCTATTTCGGCGAGAGTTGAAATTGGTATTTCCAAACGTACGATCTGGGGGAAATAGCGAACAGAGATGGAATGGTAAGTAAGCTCGAGCCATTTTCGGCGAACCTTCCACTGAACGAAGACTTGTCCCTGTTTTTCTTTTGGAATATTGCGTATTCGAAGTCGATGAACCACTCCTCAAGGGTCACATCGTGCAACTCTGATCTCCAAAATTCGCTCGTTAAAGTTTTCGAATCTTCCAAACCTGGCTTCTTCGGAACCTGTACTCGCTCCGGCATTTTTGCAATATTCGAAATCCATGGGACGAAACTCGGGTACTGGAAATTTGGAGATCAAGTACATCCTGTCCTTTAAAACGTGAAAGATCAGGCAACGGTTTTCCTACGATATATAACGATTTCTTGTTTGTTTCACAGGTGTTTGACAAGCATAACCGCGGCTACATTACCGCATCTGATCTGAGAGCTGTGCTGCAGTGCCTCGGCGAGGATTTGTCGGAAGAAGAAAGTACGTACACACCTGTTTCTCTTGTCTGTATATCTCGAGTCACGTGTAGACGACGTGCATACTTTTCCATCTGCAAACTTTAGCCTTTTGCTCGGAACGAACGAATCTTCGATTCTTCGCGGGTTTCTCCGTTCTTCGATCTGTTTGAAGTTGATTTCCAATTTTATTCGTTTGCCCGGAATAGATAAATCGAGGATTCGAATGAATAAATCGAAAGGACGTACAGAGCGAACAGTTCTAGATAAATAAAGTAGAAATGGAAATAATAATGAACAATGCTGGTGGTAGAAACGGCGGATGAATGGAACTTCACGGCGTGACGTGGAGCATGTTCAAGGGTGTTTATTGTGAACACAGAGGAAGGAAGGGTGGGCATAGAGATACGCGATATTCGATGCAATGGATGGAGGTACTTTAAGAATCGAGGAACACCATAAGCGAGCGATATGTACCTTCGCGAGGGTTGTGATTCCGAAGTTTTTATCTGCCATAATTCTGAGATCCCGGGAACTTTTTGGGACTCCAAGTATATCTCTTCCGGTCTATTTACCATCACGAGACAAGAGTATACACAGCCGCGCCTGAACGGCAAGTAGAACAAATATAGTAGATTGCGCCGTCACAAGTCAGACAACGAATCTGTACAAGCTTCAAGAGCTTGATTCCAACAACAGAAATTAATTTGATGCTACAATTGTATCACTACAAACAAATCAAGCGAAGAATTTTTTAATTTCAGGAACATAATTCTCCAACTCCTGAGACGAGTCATTTTAACTTTATGGTGTAACGAATATCTTTTATTTTATATTTATTACTCTCGAATGATTGATAATAAGTAGGTATTCATTACTTGAAACAGCAATTGCAAAGAATCGATTTAATAATATAGATGTGTCATCGCAAGTATAATGAAAAATTTTTTAATTCTTCAAATCTCCACTGTGTGTGTGATATTTCATATTTTATATTTATTACCCTATTTATTACCCGATATATATATATATATATATCGTTTGATTCATTACTCGAAACAACAATTACAAGGAATTTATTAAAATAAATTTAGACAGAATAAAATACGATTCGCAAAAATCGTCGGTAAGTATTTGTGTCACTTTGTTTTAAATTGTTCTAAACAATTGAAGAACAAGCTTTTACCCGTACATTTTAGAAAAAAATAAACCGTAATAAATCCATCAGATCTCTAAGCAAGATTGCCAATTAGTTTCTTTAACCAATCTGATGCTGCTAATGTGAAAATGCGCCGTTAATTGTACTTAGCCAGTTGCAGATTGATCAAACGATACCCGGGGATATTGAGATTCGTCGTTCGTAAACTATCTAAACTAGAAACGAGAAGGAGATCTTCCTCGTAAAGGAGAGAGGAAAGGAGAAGTTTCACGGAAAGTTTTCGTCCGATAGCAATTCCCCGTTTGTCTTTCGTTTTCGCCGCGACAAATCGATTCCAATCTCGCGTCGCGTTGGCTAAAACGCGCGAACGAGGGATCGAGCGTAACGATCTATCCGTCGTAACGAACTTCCGCGCGGGAAACTTTCACGGACACGTCCTCGAAATCGTTCCTCCGCGTCGTTAAAAATCTTCATATTTATTCTCGCAGAGTTCCGCCTATCTTTCACTGTTTCATCATATCAAATTCCGCAGAATTTTTCATCAGAACATCGCCGTGACTCCTCCTGATTTAATATCCAAATTCCGTAGAATTTCTCCTCGAAAAATCCACGGGAGCGTAAGCCTGTAAAAAATGCAGCTGCTTTCGCGAGAAATAACTCGATGCAAAATTGCAGTACGAGCAAGTCCGGAAGAAACGAAGGGAGACACGAGAAAAAAAGCAAAGAGAGAGTAAAAAAAAAACTCCCTGTTCGCTCCCTTGTTTCTTCTTGTTATCTCGCGAGATTAGCTGACACGCGTGATCTCTAATTTCACTCGAAAGAGTTCCCTCGTCCCCCAGAGAGAAACGAACAGATCTCCCGTTCGTTCGTCGAAGAATCTCACTCGAGAAGAATTTCGCATTCGTTCCGTTATTGTGCGTTTCGCTGGACTTTCGCGCGCAGTTATGCCCAAAGTTCCCTTGTTATTTTTTCCGTTCCGTCCAATCTCGCGAGCTTTTTTGCAATTTAAAACTGCACGTTCGCGTCGTGTTCCGCCGTTTCGGGCCGGAGGCGATCGCTTGGCGAACTCTCCTCGCGAGACGAGGCTTTTCAGTTTGCGATCGCGCGCGGAACGTGCCTTCAAACTCGGAGACGACTATTTCCTTTTTTTTTTTTTTTTTTTCATGACTTGAGAAAAATTCGCAATACCTCGCGAAAAATAGCTGCGGAAGATATTTCCTCTTTTCTTCCTCGCGGAAGAATGGAGGACGTTTCTTCTTTATATTCAGAGCACCCCCTCCTCGTCACGAGGGGGCGTTGACGCGTGAAAACTAAATGAGAAACGTAATGAGATAACTAATGAAATAAGTTTCAATTTGTTCCCACACTCTGTGACGTCATCCGCGTCTATGCACGGTGAAATATCGCATCGCGTTTTAGCGTTTCCACGATTTTTCCACGATATAACCTGAAAGTCTGAAACTTCACTCGTACGCCCTACCGGTGGAACTTCTTTGCGCCAAAAGTTCCGATTTGAGAAGAGGAGAGCTATAAATCTCCGCGAGTTTTTGCTGCGTTCTGCTTCCATTTTGTTCCTAGGTGTAGACTCAAATAAAAATTTACACACTCTCGTTGGCGCGAGCGAAGCGCCGAGAGCCAAACTGGACTAATTTTTTTTCATCGATCGATCTTCCATTTCGATTTTATCTCCTCAAGCTCTGTTTTAGCTCCCGGCGTCAGTTTGAAAATTCGCTCGGCGATAGTTTTTTTTTTCTCGTCAGGGCGATCAATCGTGCCGTGCATGAACCTGATAACAAACTTAACTCGCCAGTGAGATGACACTGACCACGTAAAAACAAACGACGAGACTACTCTCTCGCTTCCCTGTCTCTCTCTCTCTCTCTTTCTTTCTCTCTCTCTCTCTCTCTCTCTCTCTAGCCTTACGAAAGTTTCACGGCGGACAATTAAGATGCATCTCGTGCAAATTTGTTGAGGGTTGTGTTAATAACACGGGCCATTCTGATGGTAAATTGCACGCGCGCGCGTTCATTCTCTCTCCATTCTCTTCATCACACAGGACAACGTAATAATCCATCCAATATATGGGATGAGGTTACTAATTGACCGGAATCAATTTGTCCTGTACATGGACTTCTGTGTGCGTATTAATAATTGCCATGGGCTATGAAGCCGATTACGATAATTGCCCTTCGAGAAAATTGCCAATTGTATAATTCAGAGGCGGAGTAGTCGTAAAATGTCCATTACTCTCACGCGACTAGCTACATAAAACACGTGAATCTCGAGGAATCGACGAGAGGCGATCTCGAGGTTTTCAAACATTGATCCTTCAAGCATCGATCGTGATTGCTTGTTACCTGAAATCATTAATTTATCATTTACTTTGGAGTTGGATTGGACGTCACTTTAAATTTTTACTGCATTCTCGTTTTGTTACATTTCTCACACTCCTTAGTTTGGAATGAAAATTTTTTTGTTTTTCATTACAAGATGTTGCATCTGTTCAAGTTTCTATTCTCTGCTGTATTTTTGCGATCTGTGGAATATCCTTTCCAATCTGTCTACGATTCCTAATAATTGTAACACTAAAGTAGAAACGTAAGTAGATTGCGTCGCGCCGAGTCAGACAGCAAATCCCCTAATTTGAAGAACCTCGTTTCGCAGGCAAAAGATGGTTTAGCATCAAAATTATTATTTATTGCAGCGTACTCGAGAATGTGCTGCAATGTTTCTTAAAATTAAAGGAATAATTATTTATGAATATTTATATTATTCGTTTGGAGAGTGACGATGTAGGTCAACGAGGATTAAGGGATGGGTCACGTTATTTTCATTCGTGGCAGTTTTTAAGAAGAACCTACGATCGTTATTGGAAAGACTCCTCCGACTTGTTTCGTACACTTACAGTGAACGTGATCGGAATTAATAGGGCATTAACGGCTACCGAGTAACTTGCGTATAAATCGCTCGCGAAGGATCGTGGGAATTCGCAATAACGCAGCTGTCGCAGTCGCAATGGATTAGCAATTGTAATTGAAATTAAGATCAGGCAGGATAATTACTAAAACACTCAAGTAGCCAGCCTAATATGAATATAAATCAGTTAGAAAGTTAACCCTTGATAAGTGGTAAGTTGATAACAAGTCGAAACCATGGCCAATGGGAACCGTGGGTTTTCGTGAAAATTCATGCGAGCTTGTACCAATTGTCTGACGGTAAAAATCCGAAGATGAAAATGGATGAAAAGAATCGGTGGAAAATCCATAGACGTATGTAGGTGGATAGAAGGCGGTCTTTTCGGAGAGAGAGAGAGTTCCACCCACGGGTGGAAATTCACCTGAGGGAATTCAAAAAAAAAAAAATAAATAAAAATGACCAAGAGCCAGCCCCGCGACGAGCGCGAAACACGGCGGAAAATTCCACGGAAACGAAAGAGCGACAAAAACCAGCGGAAGAGTGGAATTAACGGGTTGATGAGGGAATTAACGACGATAGAATTGGCGCGCGAATTTATCGAATTGTCAAAGGGAATTAAAATGGAAAATTGACGGACGCGATCAGCGCCGCGGTCTGACCACGAACGTGGTCGTTTCCCCACTTTATCTTTTTTTCATTTTTTTTCCTTCTTTTCATTTTTTTTTTTTTTTTCTCCCGCCCGCGCATTACGGGTATCGCGAGGGGCAAAACGGTCACATTATCGTGGTGTTTTTTTCGCGCGGGCGAGAAAAGCGCAGGCCGGGAATATTAATCGGCGCAGCGCCCGTGTTCCACCAGCTAATATTTCGGATTTTACGGAAACGAGAGGCGGCGGAAACCGCGGAGCGCCGGGCGAAAAATTAAATTGCCGCGCGCTGCCACGCCGCCCTGTCAATTAGCATACGCACGTCCATAGGCGACTTTAATCAGGCTAAATGCAATATTTGTCGTGTCAGTGAACATCTATGGTGCGTGCGTTAATGACGTAGATATTAATTTCAACTTTCTGTCAAGCCACCTGGCTATTCAGCGGTCAGACCTGCGCGATATTCCAGCGTGTTCCGTCGGCTCTAACAAAGGAATTTTCCAAACGAAAGTTTATTGACGGCAAATAAAAAATCTATAGATTTAAAATGCGGACCGTTTTTCGGCGAAAGAATGGAAAGAATAGAGTTACGCCTATTGTACCTATTACAGTATTTTCATGTTTCGAAATTCGTGGGGATTTAGCAACGTAAGAAATATCTACATTTACAGTGGGTAATAATTAAATAAATAAAACATATTCGGACAAACGAGGTTCAATTTGAAAATAAAAAAAAAAAAAAACAGTGGATTTAAAAATGTTCCAGGAAGGGGAATTTGGCATGCACCGTGTGACATTTTGCAATAGTATTTTCAAAGATTCTTCTTGAGTCTGTCGATTTATACCTTGTTGAACAACGAGAGTACAATACATACAATACATACGTGTAAAGCAGACTAGAATTTCACGTATGTAAAGAAAAAGCGCGCGAGATAATGATAAAGCGAAAAAGGGACATAATCGCCGATAACTTTCAAATCGTACCTATCGAACGGAAGATGTAAGCTGCTTTTTCCGTGTGTTTCAGTCGAGGACATGATCAAGGAAGTGGACGTGGATGGAGACGGCCGGATCGATTTCTATGGTGAGTTCGATTCCCCCGCCGTATAAGTTTCTAATAATCAGAGAAAAACGCGAACTCTAGCGTGTCTGCTCTTTGCTCACTACTTTCGCGTACATCGATCGACGCGCGTTTGCTTGGGAAAAAAAAAAAAAAAAAAATAGGAAAATTTCTGAGACGAAAAGAGAGTCCCAAGAAATCCGTAGAAATCTCGCCGCCGACATTCGAGATATATACGAAACGAAGAAATTCTTCCCATTTCTCGCTTTCCCCCATTTAAATTCCACCCTTCTGTTCGAGCATCGCACGTTCGACTCGGTAGCTTCCGCCGAGTTATGCGAGCACAGTTAGGCGACGTGCATCTGGCCGCCATCTGCGATAAATCGAAACATTTCGATCACGATTACCCGAGCTACTCCCTTTCCGATTCGCCAAATCCTCCGTTCTACCTTTCTCCCCGCGGCGAGTTTTCTTTTGAAACGACACGGAACGCGAATCGATCGATTCGTCGAAGGTTCGCAAATCGACGTACATCTCCGAGACCGTGCACACTCGCGAGAATGGAGTAATAGTTTACGTTTATCGAATTTGTTACGCTGGATATGTAGGAGGACGCGTTCCAAAGTATCTTGCCTTATTTATGAATGCCAGATGCAGATGGAAAATATTTCAATGCGAACGAGAAATATTCCTTCCGGACTAAGTAAATTCCGTTCTATGGGAACGAGTTCTCTCTATAGGTGGATACGCGTGACGATTCCGTGGCGAAACGGAAAGTGAAAAACGTTGGACGGAATCCACGAGCAGAGGGTTCCCACGCACGTAGATCGTATTAGCAGGCCTATTTATTTTTGTAGCGTTTTTAAGGGCACGCGGCGGTCGCCGAAACCTCACTAGAGGACATTTCTGTTCTAGAATTCGTGCACGCGCTCGGCGAGCCAGGCATCGACGACGACGAGGAGGACGAAGAGGAAGAGGTGTTGTCACCAGGCTACTAGGATTTCACCAATATTCGTGTCTGTGTTAGATAGAACGAATCAACGACGAGTCAACGGTTGTCGGACGATCCCGCACTTCGTCTCGCACTCTTTTCCTTTCCTCTGATGTTCACTCCGTTGCGCGTACTGCTGCGATTGTCGCGGATCGAAACTCGGTCAGCTGTTGTTTGAGCCGGAAAAGGGATCTTCTTCTTGCGTCTTGTTCGAATCGAATCGAGCGTGAAAGATGGAAGCGTAAAGAAAGAAAAAGAGAGAGAGAGAGAAGGCGCAGGAAATTTTGAAACTGGCGCCAGCGCGGAAGATGGTTGCGTTTCGAATCGAAAGAGTGCGCCATTGTCTGACTAGAGGCGACGGCGCTAGTTTCAACCTGGTAACGTTGCAACCTGGCGTTATCTCTTTCAGTGTCAATGTCAGAGGAACTTTATTCGACAAGCCCTAATCGCACCTACCGTAAGATCCGTAGATACACCTGATGGGATTTTATGTTACTCGAAGATTAAACGAAACGTATAAACTTCTTCTACCAGCTCGAAGCAACGAGCATGTCGAATTACGTGTTGCAGCAAGGAACAATTTTCTTTCCTTCACTCTGTCTTCTTCAACGATTGATCGTTCGAAAAAAAGTCTGTTTTGTGACGCTAATGTTTTCCGAGCATCCTGCTAGCAAATACGCGACGTGTAACGTGAACGCGAAGGAATCAGATCGCGTTTCGTGTAACACAACGTCTTAGCAAACATCCTTCGTTAACTGTGCTGCAACGTATCTACCGATAAATCTTCGCGAACCTGCGCGAATGTTTCGCGAGGCACGAGAGGTTGGCGAGAAGAAACGACGGAGACACAACGATCGTGCTCCTTCTTTGAGATGAAACGCCGATTCTCTCGGTTGATTAGGCTGTAATCGAGCCTTTTTTGATGTCTGGGTCGCCTGCGTCAATGTAAGAGGAAAAAAAAGAAAAAAAAGAGAAAAAGAAAGAACAGGCGACCGATCGATAATCGACTTCTTCTTCTAACATATATGGATTTTTCGATTTTACTCTCTCTCGTCTAATCTAACAAGTCACGCACCATATTTCTCAATGTAAAGTAACTTAAGTGTTAAGAGGAACCAGCACCACAATAAATTCGATATATTTGCGATTGCGTTATGACGTGCATATCTCACTAGGGATATGACGACAACGATTGATAGCAATAGCTGTTAGGAACGCGTATCCGCCATTTTGGCGAACGCACGAACGAAACATACGTACAGACGGGGCAAGAACTTGCGCTTGCATTTTTCCAACAACTCTCGTTGTCGGTTAAAGCTATAGGAATTCTCGTTTCGGCAGGTGAGCGTATCGAGACCGCGAGGAGGAACCGTTCAGTTGTGAATTTTAAATCGATCTTGATCGCTTCGCTCTCCTTGAGCTTCGTACTGTGTACCTTATTAACGATATCTCACTGTTACGCCAAATAACAAGAGCCGCACGCTGTTTCAAATATTTTAAAGGATCTAATAAATCTACTAAACAAACGCTTCCTCGCACGTTGGTATTCTTTTTATTATACCTACACCCAATGAAGAAAGTAAATACAGCAAAAAGGGAGTAACGCTGAGTGAAATAACGCGAAAAAATAACAGAGCACGAAAAAACCCAGAAAATTAAAAAAATTTTCACCCGGTAACGTAGATTTCTCGTTACCGACTGGTACCGTGAAAAAAGTTGAAGATACAGCAAAAAGGAAGTAACAATGAATGAAATAACGCGAAAAAGTAACACAGAGCATGAAAACGCCCTGGAAAAATGAAAAAAAATTTTCACCCACTCTGTAATCAGAAATCTGCGTTACCGACCGGTACCGTGAAAAAAGTTGAAGATACAGCAATAAAGAGAGTAATGCTGAGTGACATAACGCGAAAAAGTAATACAGAATACGAAAAAAGCAGCAGAAAATATAAAAAAACTTTTGCGTCTTGTTGGAATCGCATCGAGCGTGAAAAATGGAAGCGTAAAGAAAGAGAGAGAGAGAGAGCGAGAGAGAAGGCGCAGGAAATTTTGAAACTGGCACCAGCGCGGAAGATGGTTGCGTTTCGAATCGAAAGAGTGCACCACTGTCTGACTAGAGGCGACGGCGCTAGTTTCAACCTGGTAACGTTGCAACGCGGCGTTATCTCTTTCAGTGTCAATGTCAGAGGAACTTTTTTCGAAAAAAAAGTCTGTTTTGTGACGCTAATGTTTTCCGAGCATCCTGCTAGCAAGCACGCGACGTGTAACGTGAACGCGAAGGAATCAGCTCGCGTTTCGTGTAACACAACGTCTCAGCAAATTTCCTTCGTTAACTGTGCTGCAACGTATCTGCCGATAAATCTTCGCGAACCTGCGCGAACGTTTCGCGAGGCACGAGTGGTTGGCGAGAAGAAACGACGGAGACATGACGATCTTAATAAAACAATTCTATTGATTAAGGAACGTAGAGTAGCAATCGCTACAACGATCGTGCTCCTTCTTTGAGATGAAACGCCGATTCTCTCGGTTGATTAGGCTGTAATCGAGCCTTTTTTATTGTCTGGGTCGCCTGCGTCAATGTAAGAGGAAAAAAAAAGAAAAAAAAAAAAGGAAAAAGAAAGAACAGGCGACCGATCGATAATCGATTTCTTCTTCTAACATATATGGATTTTTCGATTTTACTCTCTCTCGTCTAATCTAACAAGTCACGCGCCATATTTCTCAATGTAAAGTAACTTAAGTGTTAAGAGGAACCAGCACCACAATAAATTCGATATATTCGCGATTGCGTTATGACGTGCATATCTCACTAGGGATATGACGACAACGATTGATAGCAATAGCTATTAGGACCGCGTATCCGCCATTTTGGCGAACGCACGAACGAAACATACGTACGAACGGGGCAAGAACTTGCGCTTGCATTTTTCCAACAACTCTCGTTGTCGGTTAAAGCTATAGGAATTCTCGTTTCGGCAGGTGAGCGTATCGAGACCGCGAGGAGGAACCGTTCAGTTGTGGATTTTAAATCGATCTTGATCGCTTCGCTCTCCTTGAGCTTCGTACTGTGTACCTTATTAACGATATCTCACTGTTACGCCAAATAACAAGAGCCGCACGCTGTTTCAAATATTTTAAAGGATCTAATAAATCTACTAAACAAACGTTTCCTCGCACGTTGATTTTTTTATTATACCTGCACCCACTGAAGAAAAAAATGAGTCTGCTAAAAATAGATCGTCGAAATTTATACTGAGATTACCTGCTGGAACCTAATCGATCTCTAGTGATTTGCCAGAATTTTGCGAAATACAGAGTAGAATCTATCGTAAAAATAGAACTTAATTTTTGGCTTTGATTTCGTTTCTTAGAAGGACGAGTAAAATCTGGTATGCTCCTGATCAATTGCAATACACAACGTTTATTCTTTAACTTTGAATATAAAAATTATATCGCGATTAGCTTTCGATTGATCGCAAAACCGAGGATCAGTTTTTTTATCAATTGTACGTCTCGAGAAAAAAGGAAAAGAAAGAGACATCCGTATGAAGGCCCTCTTCCATTTGAGAGTAAAACTGTCGCGAGTTTCTCTCGAGAGTATTTCTCGCAAATGGATACTGCTTCTGAGAGTTACTGTCCGAGAGCATCGCTCAACTGTGTTGAGAGAGAAAAATGAAGAATACTCTCGCAAGAAACTCTCGAATGGAGAAGGGCCTCGAGGAACAAGATGATCAAAAAACTGGGCATTCGTATGATTCGCGTCAAAATAGTAGCGCGATTTTTCTTAAACGTTCATTTTTATTAGCGATAAATAAACTTACATATCTTTACAGTAACAACGTCCTTTCGTAACTCTCGGAAAATATGGTAATATCTATTCGCGAAAAAATCCATACAGATCGAGACTTCCCGTTCCTTCGTGTTCCTTCCACCTCGCCTCCTCTTCCCGGTTGAATGTCGCGTCATCTGCCTCTCGTGGCGTGTTCCGTGTCAAACGCGACACGCTTCTTCTATTACGTCCCGTAAATGGGACAAACGGTCAGGAGCTCGTCCCGGAAAGGCCGGTACGACGCGAGGGACGCTGTACCGGAAGGATCTACAATTTTGCATGTGGCCTACGTACGCACGGAACCGTACGCTTCCTCGAAGTAAGTCCTAACGATAGCGAGCGTACACAGCTGTCGAGCATGAACGAAACGAAAACGCAAGACGAGTTCGTAAAACGTAAGCATCGAGCCGAAGAATTTTGTTTCGTTTCGACGAACTGAACGGCAGCCGCGATATGGTCACCAACTGCGATCGTGGTCCTGTCTTACATCTTCAAGCGTCACCGTGTCATCCTGCTTTTGCTTTCTTTCGTTTCCCTGGCCTAACTTGGTGATCTCTTCGATGACTGGAGCGACCTGTCATCACGCGAATCCTAGTCAATCCGGCTGAACGTCCGGGACGATCGATCACGAAAATCGAGAAGAATCCAAAGTATCCAAGCACAATCTTCGAAGCTCTTTGCTTTCGCGAGCGACTCGACGCTTCCTCCTTCATCCGTCTTTTCTTTTTTTTTTTTCTTTTTCGTTTTCTTTTGTTTCTCACCGACGAAAAAACGGCTATACAATAGTCGAAAAATATGATATCCGCCAATGATTTCGAACCAGGCGACATACATGATGTATATATATATATGTGTGTGTGTATATATGTGTGTGTATGTGTGGGTAGATGTACGTATAGTTTTACCAGTTAAGAGGAATAAGCTTTCGTTTAATGATTCGTATATGCATATATGTATATATATATATAGTACATATATACCATGTTTCTTCGGTTTACTCGTCAGAGAAGCAATTATTATGTACACGTATATATTTACGAATATACGCGGCTAGGCGCAATGTTTCGTGTGCGTGCTGTCGAAGTAATATCGGCGTCGTACGGCTGAGAATTTGTCAAAACCTTCACTTCTCAAGTCCTTCGTTCTGCAATAATTGCGAGGTGCGTCGTTGGAACGTTCGTCGTGGACCGAAAAAACTGAGTTCGAGCTGATAAACGTACACCGTCGTCGATTGGTCTGCGTGTGTCTGGCAAGATCGAACAAGCGCGTTTCCTTTCTCAATTTTTCTCTTCTTCTTTTCTTTTTTTCCTTTTCTTTTTTTTTTTTTTTTTTTTTTTTTTTTCTTTTTNTTTTTTTTGTTTTACCTTTTCGCCATCTGATAAACGCCTCGAATCGTCAAGGACGACATTTTTCTTGACCGCAAAAAAATGAACGTCCTATCAATTCGAAAAATCCATTCTCTCTCTCTCTCTCTCTCTCTCTCATACATACACTCTCTCTTTTTTTTCCATTGAAAGACATCGTACAAAGAATCGCGTTCGATCGTCAAAAAAAGGAGGTTCGTCTCGACAGTGGTCGCGGGTACGACATTTTTTACAAAAGTTTTCGTTATCTTAAGCAACTAATCCTAATCGTTCACCGGTGCGAGACACCAAGGCTCGTTGATTCGTTAAATTACAATTATACAAAAAAATCAAGTGTCCTCCGTTTTTAAACGTTAAAGCTCTGCGGTCCCTTGAGCAGTCGAGGTTTTGGCGCTTTCTCAAGTCACTTTTCGTTTCTCCCGTTCCTCCTCCGCAGCACCGTCCGACTGTGCAAATGCGTTTACACTTGACGTCCGAATTTCCCTCTCTTCGTTCTCTCGCATCGTCGTGAGTTCCATTTTTTTTTTCTCCCCTCCGTTTTCCATTCGTCTCGCGTCCAAACGTTCCCGCAAGACTCCGCGAGTCACCGTCCGTGTGCTCTCAACTTGCAAAGTACAACCGAAGTCTCAACATGTTGCTGGTTATTAAACGCTAAGTGTGTCCTTACGTAAGTAACATTTAACCGCGCACAACGTTTTGCTTAAGTAGCTTACGAAGCGATTTATATCGTTAGACGTAGTCGAACGATCCGCGACGACGGTTTCTTCACCCGATCGTTTTGACACTCGACAAACAAACAAAGGAGAGACAGACTCGGCCCCGTCGTTGCGTTCGTCGACTCGAGCGAGTATCCTAGTCACGTGCGTCCGCGTTCCGCGACTCGCGGAAAATCAAAATCGTTTCACGACGCGAAGTCAAAACGTGTACCCAGTTGGAGCTTCGGCCCCCTTGGTGCGCCGAAGAAGAGAATCGTAAACGTTTGCGTTTGCGAAAGCAACAGTCTCGTCGACGAAGCTTCGATAGGTCGCGAGAGACTTCGCGAGACAGAGGATCCTTCTTCGAGAATCCTCTGCGCGTGCGCGTCGATCGTTTGACAATGAAAAGGAAATGAAAAAGAAAGAAAAAGGAAACGATCGAACGATCGCTAGTGGCAGAAAAAGTAGCCTAGCAAAATTAGTCCAAAAGACAGAGTACGTCCTCGTACAATTATATATATACATAAATATATATATATATATATATATATATATATATATATATATATATATATATATACGTTAAATGTCAGTTTTGTTTTCAAGTA